>NC_134411.1:6683246-6960746 GCF_038048845.1 Mixophyes fleayi | reverse complement strand
CCGCGATTAAATTTCAAGCGGCGCTGCATTGTAAAGGGAAGTTAACCCTTTACAATGCAGCGCCGCTTGAAATTTAATCGCGGAAGAGGCTGAACACGCGGGTGTTGAAGAACCCGCATATTGATACATTTACCCCCAGGTGTGTATACTGAGTGTAAAGACAATACGCAAAGTGTCCTCAAGATACACGCTAGAGTTCCAAGGGGGAGACTAGTGAGAGCCACAGAAACATTGAGTGCATTTACAGGAATGCTGCTCCTGATAGAGAGCCAAGCCCACAATTACTCAATTGACTCAGGCTGCAAGTACAGACCCCAATCCCATTTGTAACATGAAATGTGTGACACCCATTTCCAGAGGGGGAAGAGAACCAAATTGACATACATATGATATTATAGTGTGGAGATCAAGAGAGAGAGCAGCTATTGAGGAAAGTACATAGGTCAAGAGTGTGTCCCAAGACATGAATTGTCAGCTCTTGAGTAACTCTTTTTGCAACAAGTTTGTGCAGGAGGTCTTTGAATATCTCTAAATAAAATCCATGCTTTATTAAACTATTTGAATGCCCTCATGCTGGCCTATTATCCACCTCTATCCAAACTTGGATGTGCAAAGTCCATGTTTGTATGTTTCACGTATAGAGCCCAGGGATGTGAAGAGACTGAGCTATCCCAAAAGTACCCTAAGCAGAAAGCAGGGTCCACGGTTACAGATTGGTCCTAGAGACTGAATGATAGAGCCTAGTTATGCACCTACATCACCAACACCTGTGGAAAATGGAGCTACATAATGTCTTGGAGTAATGATTGGACTATATTAATATGCAAATGAGGGATGGTTTTATATATTGCTGTGTATGGGGGGAGCGGTCCTCTGGCCAAGACTGCTGAGACTGAAATGCATTGGGACTCCCAGAGTTGTAAAAATGTGGCTATAGCTGCTGAAGAATTTCCACATGTTGTCACCAATCAGCTGCATCGTCATACTTCAAGGGATTCTCTTTCGGATCGACTCCATCTATGCATATAGAGATAATTTGCAAATCGCAAAATATCCGCTGCGCAGTGCAAAACCAGAGTAGGCACAGTGGTTCACCTCATTTTACGTAGTAATGCAGAATCTAGATTACCTTTTCAGGGGCAAACGCAGGATTTGCAGAGAGGGGTTTCCATACCATGCCACCAGTGGGCATGACCAGCATGCATGGGGGCGTGGCTATATTTTTAGAGAGTACTTGGCTGCTCTCCCTATCCCCATAATATACATGGGCAATGCTGCGTGCACTACTGTTAGGTGCATGCATCTCTCTCTTTTCAAGCAGAGCCATGTGAACCAGGGGCAGGGTCCAGCCACCTCAATTATACAGTGCCCCAGGCTTGGAGGGGGGTTTCCAGGCACTAGAGAAAAAAAAACCTCGGTTTGCCAATGCTTTTTTGTAGTGAGAGTACAAAACTGAGATAAAGGGGAGGTCTTTGGTCTCATACTTTTAATGGGACTTCGCACTTTTAATGGGAAACATTTTGCTTCTCCATGTTGCCCTCAAGTGAAGAAATGTATTTCTAGATGCACTATGAGCAATGTAATAAAAAGCTTCACACACACTATTTTTATTACCCACAAAAGGTCTACAGAGCATGCAGCAAAACAGTACAATTGCATTACAGCACAATACAATAAGCACATCGCAGTACAATTCACAACACAGCTACTAATAGCTGGGCAGGGTAATGAGGTACAAGGGACTATAGCAACACACTGTAACTAGAAGAAAGAAGAAGAGGAAATGAATCAGTGCAAGATAAACCTGTGCCCAGGCGCGTGGGCGCAAAAAACAGGATCAGAGCCACTGACTGATGTAGGAAGACAAAGGAGATGTGGAGACCAAAGTCAGAGAGCCCAGGGAGCTGGTGCAAAACATAGCTCTTGTGCAGAACGCATAGGTAATGAAAGGAGGAGGACATGAGGGAAGTGGGCCCTGCTCATGAAAGCGTACAATCGAAAGGGGTAAGGACAGTTAAGCGGGGCGACACATAAGGGATAGTCGGTGCAAAGGGCACAAAAAAATCAGATGGGTGAGTGACACAAAGAGGGGAGGATGAATGAGGGTGAGGTATACTTTGTGTTTGTTTAAAGGCAGATAAAAAGGGCAGTGGAATAGAGAAATGGTGGTCTTTAATGACCAGGTCGGTGTATAGAGGGTGTTTGAAACTTTGCAGGCTAGGGTAGAGTCTGTTAGAATGAGAGCAATCTTCCAGAGGGGGGGAGCAGCACAGGAGAAGCCTTGGATGCGGGAGTGTCGTAGTTACCATAGGGGAGAGGAGGTGGCAGTCATCGGCCGACCAGAGAGGGAGTATGTATGAAGGTGAAGATGCAGACATAGGGAGCAGAGGATTTGGAGAGGGCTTTTTAGGGGAGGGCGAGGAATGTGAAGATGACTGAGGGTAAGAAGTTTGAGGAGGATTCTGTAGGGGAAAGGGAATCAGTGTAAAGCGGCAAACTAGGGGTTGTAGAAGTGGAGCTGAGAACGAGGAAGATCAGACTTACAGCACTGCTATGTAAAGATTGAAGAGAAGCTAGATGGGTATGGGGGACGCCAGTCAAGAGAATGATGCCGTAACAGAGTTGAGAAATGATCATAGAATGGATGAGAGTTTTGTTGCATCATGGTATAGGAATGGTCTGATATGAGCAATGCTGCGGAGATGGAAGCGACAAAATTGGGCATGTCGATCCACGCATGTGCAGTGATTTCCCCGGCTGCCAGCTGTGCCCTACAATCTGGAGGCTGACCGCCGACCGAAGTAGCAAGGCTAGGCAACGGGATGCTTCCTCTACTTCTGGGCCCGACACGCATGTGCGGTCACTTTCGCATCCCGTTGCTAGGCAATGGGACGTCTTGCTACTTCCGCTGACCGCCGACAATTCTCCTCCCCAATCAGGGACCACACAGGGGAATATAAGGGAGTCTCTGGCACCATTAGGATGCCAGAGTATTGGTTTCACCCAGCTCCAGCACCTGTTTATTCCTGATCCTGTTCCAGTGATTGAGGTAGAGTCTGTTAGAATGAGAGCGATCTTCCAGAGGTGGAGAAGTATAGGAATGGGTACTGCAAGCCAAAAAATAGGAGGCACTGAAAGCATTTTTAGGACACTGTGTTTTGTTGGGATGCAGAATCTGCTCATCCTAGGAGTGAGTCAGCTACTTTTGTTTATGGACCATTTCTCCCTTTAGCCCGGTGTGCTCTGCTGGCTGGAAATAATTTGAGTCAGTTCCTGGCCACAAAGTTCTATATATACAGTATAACATCCTGATTGTGCAGCCAAAGCTGAGCACAGTAATATAGTTACCAAGATCCCTTCCTTGAAGGTAGAACCTGAGTCTAAGAAGATTTCTCCCTATGTACCGTAGATGTAGGTGACATGCTTTATCAGCTAGCTTTGCCATGTATAATTCAAATAAAATATATCTGCTAGAACTGTTGTTAGAAACGACTCCACCAGTGTGACTGCTAGGGTTAATGCATCACTAGCAGGAGTAGGACACACAAGCACCATCAGCACTGGCACATTCAACTGGCTGCTGTGGAAGCTCAATGTACTATAGTTATTGATCTTATGAAGTTAAACTGTAAAAAGGAGCTTATAACACGATACCATAAAAGGCAGTAACCACATCAAGCCGGCTTTATTGAATAGTATAGAGCAAGTCTGACTGGTTTCACACATCCTTCATCACTTTCAGTCTGACTTGTGTGAGCTTCGCATGAGAGAATCTTGTACTGGGAGCCACATGCTCCAGAGAGACTGGAGCGAGACTGAAACACACGCGGAATGGCAGATTTATGTCAAGAGACACTGTAGTCAGTACAGCCATTATACAGCATGTATGTCACTTATGTGCTGATCATGACTGTCTATTATTTCAGCAAATCAGGTACAGACAGAAATGAGATAATTCAGCCCTGAAACCATGTTTTTCTTGCATCAGTTTGTTTACAGAATGTATAACATGAAAACAGCCTTTCACACAAACAAAACCCATAGGTATAACATACAATCAACACAAAGTTCATTAATAGCTCGATTCCCATGTTAGATAACATATTCATTTACTACACACAAAGAGACTGAGGGGTCTATTTATTATAGAGAGAGAAGAGATAGATCCAGCGAAAACTCCAGGCTTCTCCCTACATAACAAATCCTTTTTTTTTTTTTTTTTAACGAATCTGGAGCTCCAAGTCCTGGCTTCAGGCTCCAGCATGTGCAGACTGACCCCAGACTCAGGGCCGTCTTTCCCATTGGGCACAATGGGCAGGTGCCCGGGGGCCCTGCAACCCAGGGGGGCCCGTCGGAGGCAGCCAAAAGAAGAAAAAAAAAACCTGAATATAGGGGCCCCGGTGCACTGCTGTGTCCGGGGGCCCAAGATGTTCTTAGGAGGGCCCTGCCCAGACTGGTTGGCGAAACTGTAAGAGTCCTATTACCACTGCCGGACAGTATCTCTGGGAAGTTGAACAATGCTCAGCTGACCCTGTGAAATGGGGGAAAGAGGATTTTCTATTGCTGCGATAGAAAATATTTCATATCGCTCAATATTGCTAAATAGACCCCTTAGACTGATGCTTTGCATTTGACCACAGCATACAAAGACAAAATAGTGGTACTGTGTCATACATCTGTTTCAATTTAGATAGGACAGTTCAGATTCTGAAGACTTTCTTACCATCCTGAGAGACAGAACCACTGTGCACTGCAAAGACCAGTGAGCAGGGGCCGTGTACACTGTACACAACATTTCAGGAACGTAAAAGAAGTATATCTGCAACTACCCACTACTATGTACTAAATGCCCTCTTAATAAAACAAATTAAACCTTTACAAGCCTATTTTTATTTTCTTCTTTTCAGTGATGGTCAATAGATACCACTCAGCTATGTTCACTGGTGGTTCAAGTCATTCCAACCAATGTTAGCATAACACTCTCCATTCCCTGTTTAGAAAAACTATTTCATCCTACCCTATGTTCCATTCTCAATGGTGTCTACAGACTACTTGGAAGGTATAACTTCTGTTCAGTAACTACGCCCTCCTTGAGTGCAGGAGAGTTTTTATGTCCAGGTAATGTAGAAGGGAAGCCCCACAAATTCATACAGTGCCTTCAGTTCAATTAACTAACTGGTGGTCTCAACCAATGAAACAGCCATGATTTATTTTGTAGGGATGCAGCAGTGGTTTCTCACTGAAGCTTGTTAGAATAGCTTGTTATTACAGCAACAATAGTTTCAATCAAATCATGGGTCGCTATCACAAAAGGGAAGCCAAGGCAGTTAGTGAGAACACATAGTTTCATAACAATCTGATGAGAGGCTTGTTGCTGAAACATACCATATGCTGCCGAAGGTGGCCTGCAGGCTGAATGCGGAACACAGACCACAAGTTGGACAGCCGTGACCTACACTAGCTTGTGAGAAGGAGGTGGAAGGCGATGGAAAGTAAAGGGAGGGAGGAAGCTTCGAAAAGACACAGGAAATTAAGTGTGTTATCTCAGAAACCAGTGAGAGTAACTGAAGTTCAAATGGCCTTATGTGCTTATAATATTACAATAGCCATTACAAACCTTTGAGAACAATATGCTGTACACATAACTCTTCATAGAGTTGTTCTTTCCTACTGGGAAATCTAGAGAAAATGGGGGTAGCATGCACGGCTAGGGCAATGATAGGTAACCTTTATCTGATACACGTGATGTGCCACTCTAACCTTCAAAAGGGCCGAACACTACCTTTATTTTCCGTAATAAGTTAAAATAATACATTTCATCAAAGAGACACCTATCTGTAAGAACATATCAGCAGGTATTTGAAAGAAGTGTTACAAGCTATAACAAACAAATATGAAAATACAGCAGGAAAGATTTGGGGCCACAGGTGGTTAGCACTTCTGCCTTACAGCACTGGGGTCATGAGTTCAATTCCAGGCCATGGCCTTTTCTGTGAGGAGTTTGTATGTTCTCCCCATGTTTGCGTGGGTTTCCTCCGGGTGCTCCGGTTTCCTCCCACACTCCAAAAACATACTGGTAGGTTAATTGGCTGCTAACAAAATTGACCCTTGTCTCTGTCTGTTTACACTGTATTACAGTATTTATACTGTTACCCACAATGGGGAAGGTACTGATGTGAGTTCTCTGTACAGCGCTGCAGAATTAGTGGCGCTGTATAAATAAATGTTGATGATGATGTTGTGAAGAAAATTAGTCTAGCCTCTGCCTTTAAAATAGATTATAGGGGTGAAAGTCTGGTTTGGGGCAGACTAGTAAGATGGGAAGGGAAGAGGGCATTACGAGTGTGTAAATAAAGTTTTTGCAGTATTTTGTGTTATATATGTACGTATTCTGGAAATGTTTCTTACATGTATATCGCAGGACTTGGATACAGAATGGTTTTGGAGAACAAAGGACAGTACAGAGTGAAGGATGGCACCTAGTAACAAGGTGAGAGGTAGGGGTAATTATTGTATTGTCAACAAAAATCCCTTTGATTGTAAGCCCTCTTAAGCAGGGCCCACTATCCTCTGTCCTCTTCCTCCAGTTTACCTTTGCCCCCTGCTCCCCCCACACACTTTTCTCCTTCTCTTCACTCTACCTCTGCCGCTCACTCTCCTCTTTTCCGTTGCCTTAACATCTCTATCTATGGCCTGATCCTGTTAGTGGCGACAACACTAGTGGGCACAGGTTCAGCCACCTATCTTCACTCCCCACCTCCCTCTCTTCTCTACCGGTGCACTGATAGGCACTTTTACCTCCTTTCCTGTGTACCTGCTCTCTGCTGAGTTTGTAACTTTTGTACTTATTGCACTGCCTGTATGCTTTATACCAGGGTTTCCCAAACCCAGTCCTCAGGGCTCCCCAACAGTGCAGGTTTTCTGGATCACATGTGACATAATTAGGACCATCTGTGGATCTGTTACAATGTGTCAGTCAGTAATGAATACACCTGTGCTCCAGCAAGGAGATATGGAAAACCTGCACTGTTGGGGAGCCCTGAGGACTGGGTTTGGGAAACCCTGCTTTATACTATTACCCTGTACTGTTGTCCCTTGCTCTATGTATGACGCTGCGGACCCTTTGTGGTGCCTCATAAATAACCGATAATAATAATAGGTAAGTACATCACAAATGCTTTCGTTTAAAGACACCTTAAGTCATCTGTAAGATATGTTTTCTTATGTTAAACAGCCACATTGCATCATTAAACGGCCCACCCATGGGTGCTAAAGGAGTAGATGCTGGAAAATTGGGCGAATAGCAATATAAATAACCGACTTAATAGCTAATTGCTGTCTAGCCTCACCCCCATCGCTAACCAGCCTCACCACCATCGCTAACCCACCACACCCCCTCTCCCCTGCCGCAGTACTTTAGACCAGTGTTTCTTAATCCTGGTCCTTAGGTACCTAACCTAACGGTACATATTTTCTATATCTTCTGGCTTTAGCACAGGTGCATTCATCACTGACTGACACATTGTAACAGATCCACATGTGGTCTAATTGTTTCCCTTGTCACCTGGAAAACATGTACTGTTAGGGGTCCTGAGGGCTGGGTTTAAGAAACGCTGTGAGTGACCTGTTTATAGAATTCAAACGGACAGGGTTACAGGACAAGTGCATTATGTACTTTCTAGACTAAAGAAGAACAAAAACACAAACTGTGAGCCTAAGTTCTCTCTCCCTCTCCTCTCTCCCAGGCAGGGATCTCCCTCCTCTCCACGTGTTTACATAATTAGAATAGTTTCCGTGCTGCCTGTCTCCTTGGGTGTGTTTGTACAGCCGTGACTTCTCCTTCAGCTTCAGACACACACTTGGTTACATGGGATCATACATGCACAGACAAACATCACAGATGTGCACTATCAAACAGGTCAGAGAACCCGCAGTGCGGTGTTCTTAAGTTATACTATTAAGTCACTAATCAGAGTGGTTTAATACTTTAGGACATCTGTGGTGGTTGCACCCTCCCCAGCAGATTAGAGAAGGAGAGCAGGAGTTTTGGAGGATATACAGGTTTTGATTATAGGGGCAATTATTTTTAGTTACAAACAATGATCTAATATAGGCATGCACACAACAATAACTATTACCAGATAAATATGACTCTGCAGGATGTGTTTGTTGCATTCAAGTATTCTGCAAGGGCCTTTTTTTTTTTTTTGCAATGATGTCTGAGCAGTCTGATACAAGACACAGGGAGGGAGGGCAGAGACTTCCCCGGATACGCAGGGAGTTCCCTTGTTGTGCAGCTTCGTACTTTAACCATTTCATGTATACATAGAGGAGATCATCTGCAGACTTGCACAATGAGGACAGGGTTTTGCACTGCAGAAATGTGTGTTCACTGTGGAATTCTACTCTGCAGATAGTTTACAGGTTAAGTGAATTAAATCTGATGTTCCTCAACCATCTCAAGTTTCTCCCCGGTACATTATATTTTCCAGTGAAATAGCCCGTCAGGTTATTACTACATTAGAATTAATTCCCATTGTATTTGGGGTATTTCAAGAGAGGGTTAATAAACTCTGCTCAGCAAATAGTTCTAATAAAGGCCTTTGCTTATACACAAACCTCCAGACACATAACTTTATTATGATCTTTTTATGTACTTGCAATGACATTTTTTATAAATGGCATTTAATAGAAGATTGGCACTAATACAAAGACAAAAGGTGTTCTCTGTAAAAGAGTTTCTGCAGTACAAAGACATATAGAATATATATGATGTAATTACATACTGATACACAGTAGAAACCCTGATGGACTGGAAAGAAATAGATTCTTCGGGAATACAATGGTGCTCAATTAACACCAAATGAGCTCTAGATAAGGCTCAGACAATCTGTGACTGATCAGCTGTTGTGGAACTACAGGCCCCAGCATACCCTGCAGCCTGTGCTGAGAGAGTAGGACCAGAGGTTACCTACCGATGCTCATTCTAAAGACACCAATACTATGTGGTGTTACAGGATGTGAACCTTGCCTTGAATTATACAGTATATGAGAAGTCAAATTGTGTTACTCTGAAGGAAATACTGCAAAACATTGTGGGATTCCACAGCGGTTAAATAAGCTGTCTAACCAGTCTTAAAATATACTCTCACAAATACACACTAGGGAGGGGGAGGGAGAAGGTTGTTATCAATCCTGCCTATTTCCATGCAGCAAACAATTTCTAAGGTCATGAGAACCTCACTTTAATAAATCCATAATGCAGAACTGTCCTGGACTGTCAGATCAACTATATATCCGTATATGCAATATATATATATATATATATATATATATATATATATATACACGAATATATATTAGTATATGCAATACTCTTACAACACAATACTGATTGCACGATAATCAGTGATTACAGAGTAGTGTGTCAAGACATTCTGGTGTCACGGTAGCTGGTTAGATTTGTGACAAGACATCTGATTTAAAGGATAAAAACTCTTGCAAATAAAAAGTGTACAATAATCCACAGGGTTATATGTGGTTTCAATGGCTGTGACCACTGATCTGAATAAATAATTCACACAGCACATTTTATTTCTCTCCTCACCATCTCTGCAAGTTCCCCCTATGGCCGCGCTCCCCCCTCCCTCCCTCAGGCAGCCCCCACCTCTGGGTAATCGCCTAGTCACGGCCAAATTCTTAGAACTGTTTCTCTTGTTTGCAAACCACAAACCAACGACGTCACCGGCAGGAGGGAAATCCTTCTGCACAGCAGAGACTGGGGGAAAGGAGAGGGGAGGGGGAGACAACTGACAGGTGTGGGGGTAGCAGGGGGGGAGGTTAGAGCAATATTCTGAGGAAATGAGATATAATAAAGGGGAAGGAATACAACATTGGGGATAAAGCAAAGTGAATGCAATCAGGGAATGTGCAACAGGGCCAAAAGTACAAAGGAGGAGAACAAATAAAAGTTGGAAGCAGTAAGAGAAAATAGGGGGGGGGGGGGGTTAAAAGAGGGAACTAGCAGTCTATAATGTGTCTGACTTTACATTTAAAGTAAAGGAACTGTTAGCCGTCTAATGAGGAAGAGCCTCATTATTGAACTGATTTAGAAATGGCTGTATCATGTGCTACCATGACAAATGGTACTTCCAGCCAAACGATCCTCATCGATCTGTCAGATCGAAATTCATATACAATAAAACGTGTTTAGAGCAAAGCTGATGTATCTCCACATCGCAAAGTTCTGAGTTGTGCTGTAAAATATACTTTAGTTTGAAAAAAGGCTATTATATGTGAATAGTGGTGCATCAGATTGTTGATAGGCTACATTCTGATGAATGTTGCTTAACCTATCAATTCACAGGGAAACAGTGTCATAACTGAGGGACTCCATACTCAAACGTCCTAACTAATATCAATGAGGCACTGGTTCACAGTGGTTTAATAGGCTACATTCTCAGTTTAATCCAAAACAACAGTCAGGTGACAAGTCCAATATAAGTGTAGGCTGTTAGTGAATTTCTCCCAAACTTTGTCCCTCAAAAACGTGTCGCCCCTCCAACCCTATTCACCTAAATGAGAGGATCCAATAAGTAGCACCCTCATCATCATTTCACTCTACTGGTGAGCACCCTAATGTACAATAAGGAAACCACAGGTGTCCTGTTGAACCCTTGGCATGATATTCAGGATCTCTAGCATGTCTTCCTGGACTTTCGACCAGGTAACGCAAAGTGTTTCTTACTCTCGTTTAGTGCAAAAATTTGCATACTATGTTCAATGTGCTAGGGTAATGTTCCCATTGTTTTATTCTCTAATGTTCCGTATTATTGTTGTGTTTTCTATATTTGTGCCTGACTGTGTATAGCTGTTAACGTCACAATATGCCAAGTGAGAATCCCTGACCAAGAATGGGGATTTCTTGTACTTTGAACAACAGTTCTGCATCCTAAATACTGGCACACGTCTCTCCACGGCTGCCAAAATGCCATAAATTTGATTAACAATTGCCTAGCGACCTGCGTAAATGCAAAAGTTCTCTATGCATGGGAAAATCATGTTCCCTTAATAAGGGAGAAAGAGAAAAACAAAGTTTAGATGTTCGACAGAACAGTATAGACCAGTGGATCCCAAACTTTCTCAGTTCAAAACACCCTTAGGGTCCATAATTTTTTTCCAGGCACCCCTGAGCCAAAATAATAACCAAGTAGTCCCCTGCCTTGCTTACCATCGGCCCTGGCTGCGGCACACAGTTTGGGAACCACTGGTATATACTATTAGTTAATTTTATGCTTGGCATGATCTTACTGCAAAAAGCAGTATGTGTGCTTGTATCAAGCAGATAAGTCTGTAGAACTATATACATCAAGCATAATTCACTTGTCTCTTCAGCAAGTAATGAATCAGATTCCCATGCTGATTCCTACACAGACTCTCCAGCTGCCCTGTAGGCACGCTGGAGGGGACACCTTTAGTGTACACAAGTCTCCTAATGTGAGGATCTGCAGCACGGTAAGTTGAGAATCAGTGGTGTTTTTGTTTGTTAAACCATTTTTTTTTTTACCATAGTAAAAATCTATCTGAACTATTTTGCAATATCATTTTTTTTACAATTTCACCCGGGTGATTTACTGTATCTGAATTCACAGTGCACATTTAAACATATCTGCAAAGTCAAGTCAGACAGACATAGTAATGAGAAATATTTTAGAGTACTACCTTTTTTATATAAGGGTTTCAGAGGTTTGTTCAACTTAATAACCAGTCTTTTTGGCAGTCAGAGGTGACAAAGCAGGCGGTGGGCATGACACAGATGGACTGGAGATAGCTGAAAAGGTGACATATGCTATGTATATAGGGACATGCCCAGCAGGGTGGAACATGGCATTGCAGAAGCAAATTTGGGAGAACAGAGCAGAAGCTTCTTCTGAGCATACGCTGGTCCAGCACATGTACAGTGAAGCCCCTTTTTGGTACACACACACTGTCCTGAGGACCACAGTTAAAATATTAGGAGGTACGCTCAATTTCACCTAAAATGAGATGGGTGCACTGAGCTGATATCCTCTGGAATCATTCATCAGAACTTATATTAGTTGATCACAGCTATATCAGTGATTCATGGTGGCTTAATGGTTAACACTTCTGCCTTACAGCACTGAGATAATGAGTTCAATTCCCGACCATGGCCTTATCTGTGTGGAGTTTGTATGTTCTCCCTGTGTTTGTGTGGGTTTCCTCCCACACTCCAAAAACATACCAGTAGGTTAATTCGCTGCTACCATATTGACCCTAGTGTGTGTGTGTGTGTGTGTGTGTGTGTTAGGGAATTTAGACTGTAAGCTCCAATGGGGCAGGAACTGATGTGAGTGAGTTCTCTGTACAGCGCTGCGGAATTAGAGGCTCTATATAAATAGCTAATGATGATGATGATTCCCAAGCAGTTTGACAGGACACATTTATGTGTCACAAGAATTTAGGGCTAAAAGGAATAAAATATGTCAGAAAAGGAGATTATATATGTAGATCATATTTTAATTGTAAGTGGCTTTAATAAGATGTAATTCACTTTCGTTTTCAAACGTACAGATGTATTTTCATTATTCTTATTTACAACAATTTAATATTGGTATTATATGAAAAAATGAATAGTGTGATTTTTGTGTGGGGAAAAGTATCGCAACACTACAAAGAACGGGAACCACTTCTCTATATCAAGTATAGTTGTTTATTTCATGCTGTGTCCTAACAGTGATATTGTTGGAAACTATTACTTCCTTTGCAAAAAAATAAAAAAAAGTAGCATAAACTATCAGACCATGGAGAAAAAAACACAGCAAGTAGCATATTTCCTTTCTACACATGTCTATTCCACGTGATTGTGTGTCATTCATTTTCCACTGGCTTCAGTGACATCATAGTTTTACAAATGGATAAAAAAAAACATACAAGGCTGTATTGGATTAATAGTTGACTGCCAACTCTTTCAATGCAGTATGTTCATCAGCAGAAACCAGAAAAGATAAACTAAACACATTCAAAAATATCACACACAGTTCTTAGTGTAATTAGAGTAATGTGATAGTTACCGACTTCTGTATATAAGTTGGCTTTTTATTTTAGGCTACAGGAAAATGCTGTTGGCTGTGATATTATTGGCCATACAGTTTTGCAACCAATGTCAATTAATATCACCCTGGACATCATATAAATCAGCTTATCCCATCTGCGGGCGTTCCCGACTTTAGCAACTACAGTTATTTTGAATGAAATCACAACGTATCAAACATTCCTACCCACTGCCCAAAGAGACTACAGACCATGTTCTCTTCCAATAACATGAGTTAATCATGGAAAAGTTGCAGAAAGCAGAATTCCCAGAGGACTGGTGCAAATCCAGTCATAGAGATTCACTGTTTGGAAAGACATTCAGAAATACATTTTTAACAGAAACCCTCGTTATGGACACGTGGTTCGAATTATCAGTCAACAAAGATGAAAATCCCTGATATAAAACACATCACACTCTGATATGACTTGACCTCTAGATGTAATAGTAGCATTCGATTTTTAAAAACTTGCTTGCAACCAGTTATTTAATAGATGTGACATATGCTAAAAGCAAAATAAACAATAACTTGTTCGGTACATGCATAAAGAAAACAACTAAACAAACTGAGCAACCTCCCTTATATGAAGCCTCGCAGGAGGCTGTAATCAGGGTTTAGAGCAAAAACAAGGACACATGCCAATTTTTTTTATTTTTTTTTTTACCAGGCACTCTCCAGGTGGCCAGGAAACTCCTGCAAAAAATGCCCAGAATGTAAATTACTTGCTGGACAGAGCTTTTTCTCTCTACTGCTTAAGCCAATGATGTAGCTTGTGAGCAGGGCCCTCTTACCTCTCTGTCTGTATGTATTACCCAGTATTGTTTTATTAATGTTTGTTCCCAATTGTAAAGTGCTACTAATTCCGCAGCGATGTACAGATAACTCGCTCACATCAGTCCCTGCCACAATAGAGCATGCAGTCTAAATTCACTAACACACACACACACAGACTAGGGTCAATTTGATAGCAGCCAATTAACCTATTACTATGTTTTTGGATTGTGAGAGGAAACCAGAGCACCCGGAGGAAACTCACACAAACTCCATACAGATAAGGCCATGGTCGGGAATCAAGCTCATGACTCCAGTGCCGTGAGGCAGAAGTGCTAACCAATAAGCCATCATGCTGCCCATATGTAGAAGGCTCCAGTGTATAATATTTTAGCATTAATGCCTATTCTCACTTCATCTCCCACTAAATGTCATATACTAAGCGCTCAGAGAGGATGCTCAGGGCATTTAATTATGCACACATGAGGTTATTTGACCACGCCACCCCTGTGAGATCACTACGGCACCCCAGGGTGCCGAGGCACCCAGTTTGGGAACAACAGATCTAAACCATATGCTTGTATGTACAGAAGATATGTACATTTGCACAATATTAGGCACATGATTTCATAAAATGGCATTTGTGCTGTGGGTTGCATTTTGGCATCATTGTAAATGACAATTTCTGGATTATGAAAATCCTCATTAATATAGTAACATCAGTGGATTTAAAGTAATGCCCACTGCTGATAATGCATTGGCATGTACAAGTACACAGGTTGTATGAACAATTCGGAATCTATTTAAAGTGTAGTGCCATCTCTATGTACTGTAGCTTGGAATCTGTCCTTACTAAATAATAGAATTTAACAGACTATCCTCAAATGGTCTTCAACATACACCTCCACTAGCTGCAAATGTGTTTCCTGCTTTTCCAATACGTTGACCTCTGTGCATCTACATTTAAGCAACAGTTCACATTTCCCATGTGTGTCACATGCTAGCTCTTTGATCTACACTGTACTTCTGTGTTGACAAAAACGTGACCATTCAGTTTCTATACTACATCATGCCTGACAAACCTAATTTGTCTTGAAAGACTGCAACTAAATTGGTCCAGTAAGCAAAAGAGTGTCACTACAGTTCATTGTGTGTGTGAAACAAGAAAAGTTACAAAACAGGGACATATATGGATGGCTAATGGTTTTCCGACTTGTACCTGGCGCAGATCACCCTTTGTATGACCAGAGGGAATCCTGTCTGTGACAGATGGGCCATTATTTTCTAACGTTCTCAGCTATCTTAATAAATCAGCTTAATACCATATAATTAAAAACTCCATAAAAGGTAAAGCTCTCAGCTAACGAGATATTCCTAGCCTAAGGGGTATAACCTCAGCTGCTCACTTAATTCACAGGGAGCATTTTAATCTGCATGGGATGGAAAAAGAAATTAAACGCCAATTTCAGAATAAGTTGGACAGCAATTCTAAAAGACAGAAACTCGGGAGGGAAGAAAGCTGCCACCCACACTGTATAGGTTGACACAGAACGTGGCTCGCAGCCACCCCAAAAGGTGACACAGACAAGGAATTTAACAGGAATACATTGTTGTAATGGTATGGTGAGAAACCGGGGCAGGAATAAGGACACTATCATTTCCCACAACTTTGCACAAGACAGATTTGATTCAGGGGCCTTCAATGGAGAAAACAATGTTGGCCTCACTCCTATAGTGACCTATTGAAAATTCAGCAAAATTCAGCACAGGTTACCCAAACATGAAGATACATAAAAATAATCTCTAGTAAGGGTCCCATGTGCACTGCGGTAGCTCTGTCATTGTGAGGTAGAAACAAACAGAATCCATAAAACTATAAGGCAAATAATATATGGGATAAGTGGGCAGCACGGTGGCTAAGTGGTTAGCACTTCTGCCTTACAGCACTGGGGTCATGAGTTCGATTCCCGACCATGGATTTATCTGTGAGGAGTTTGTATGCACTCCCCATGTTTGTGTGTTTTTCCTCTGGGTGCTCCGGTTTCCTACCACACTCCAAAAACATACTGGTATGTTAATTGGCTGGTTAATTGATCCTAATCTGTTGTGTGTGTGTTAGGGAGTTTAGACTGTAAGCCCCAATGGGGCAGGGACTGATGTGAGTGAGTTCTCTGTACAGCGCTGCAGAATAAGTGGCGCTATATAAATAAATGATGATGATAATGCACTCCCTACTGTAAAATATATGGATATTAGAAGTCACTGATCATTTCTGTGACTATATAAAAGCTGTAGCTGTCGGCACAGTCCTTTTATACAGTTCACAGAAATCTGAGGTCACTTCTAATATCCATAATAATTTATAATAGAGTTGGCTCATGCATTATAATAGACACATTGTTGTAATAAAACAGAGGTGATGTAATCAAGACTTACTTATTATAAACAAGGACATCAGAACTCTTATACAGAAAATATTTACATGAGTTTATACATATATTAATAGCAATATAATCATGATATGGCACAATGTGCATGGAATTCTAAGTATATTACAAGTCACAAGGGAGAGTCCCCGTATAGGTGTCTTAGCCAGGTTAATCCACCAAATACAAGTGATAACATTACTAAGGGCTAGATTTACTAAACTGCGGGTTTGAAAAAGTGGAGATGTTGCCTATGGCGACCAATCAGATTCTAGCTGTCATTTATTTAGTACATTCTACAAAATGACAGCTAGAATCTGATTGGTTGCCATAGGCAAACCCGCAGTTTAGTAAATATACCCCCCAAGTGTTATTTAAGGAAGTTTATACATATAACAATGTCACGTTTACCAAAGTAATAATAGCATATACAGATGCATGACCCATAATTATTGCCTTCTGTCATTCAAGAAACAAATAACACTTTATGGTAATGGCAACCGCAATACAGCCTCTTCTAAAAAAAAAGAAAAAACAGGTAGGTAGTGCTATATATGGACACTAAACAAAACAAAAAAACTGGCATAAACACAAAAGATAGATTGAAAGTTGAAAATAGTTATTTGCTCCCACTCTTAAAGCACAAATGCAAAATATGGCAATTAGTAAAATGCTTGTAAGTGTTTAAGGAGCACATGAAATATGTTTGTATCTCGGTTATTAATTATTGCTCTTCTTGGACTAGAAATGTATCAGTGATAGAAAGGCCAACAATATATAATGTGATTATTTGTTAACAAACAAACATTAAAGAAGTGATTGCATTATCTGTGAGAAAATATTCACTGTCATATTTATACATGCTTTTCTGAAGTAGAGGAAGTAATTAACAGTGCTCTTACAACGTTTTTAAGCCCCAATCAAAAACAGTTGCATGTAATAGAAAGGAGAATACTGCAACAATGGGGGCTAGGGGAGCAGCGAGGGAGATGCTGCAAAGAAAGAACTAATGACAAAAAAAGTAAAAAGTTGAACCTATAATAAAATAGAAAAAGGTAAAAGGAAATTAAAAACTGCCACATTCCTATTGAAAGCAATTACCACACTGAAAGTAACTGACCAATGGGGTTTGAGGAGCTGAATAGTTTTCTTTTTTACTGCAAAAATGATGCTTTAAATGTGTAAATTGTGCCAGCTCCATTGAGCTACATGAGGATCAGAAAGCATAACACTCACTCACGAAAGAAGCATTTTTGGTACTTAAGAAAAAAAATGCTGAATAAGCTGATCCTAGCAAAGACACGAAATAACAACTTATAAGGGTGTACACTCATTGGCGTTTTGTAAATGTGTTTTTGGTGTAAACAGGTCGTACAATAGAAACCTTTTCTTGCATAGCATTACGGTAGTGTTTTTTTTAGAATACTACCTGTTCATTTTTTTGCATTTACCCCATGTTAACGTATCAGGAGACCTACAATGGTAGTAAAAATGATGGTGGGTATGTGGCCCAATGGTGGAATTTAGTTAAGCTAACTTGCAACATAGTATTTCTTTTACAGGACATGTGTACAACTGTGTTAACATTTTCAGGTTTTTTTGTTACACCTATGTACTGTGCAATTTGTACCTATGTTCTGTGTTACACCTATGTACTGTGTTACACCTATGTACTGTGCAAATGTGCTGCATTATCTGATACAGTATATGAATAGACGTATGGTTATCCATCTAACCCTGAAAAACAGCAAGGCATTGTTGGACTCCAAACACCAGCTCTGAGATGAAACAAACATGCAAAGGATGGAACACGGCATCTCTGGGCCCCGTCTGTATGAAGGCCCATGCAATGCCGGTCCACACTCCCCAGGTTCCTGCTCTGCTCTTTAGAGCAGGTGTGGAAAAATCACACGTGCACAGTGAAATACCATTTGGTGTTGCAGGGCTGATGTAAATGACTTGCAGAGTAAGCAGACTGAATAATAATATGATTTTTGCACATGTATCTCCTCCACTGCAGTGTTCTATATACATCAGGACTTAATAAATCTGTATCATCCTACTCCATGTATCATACTAATCACAGTGATTATTCCTTCCATCCTCACTATGTACTGCTAGACCGTTCCTCCCACTACCCAGTGAGAATCTCAGTAACTTTAACCTTCATTATTTCAAGCAAATTGTCAACATACTGCCTGCGTGTACATGCCCAACCATAATTGTGCCCTACACAGCGACGTCTTCCCCCACTCCTCTTTATCTTCTCTACTTTTATTCCTCTCGTCAACTCAGTAGGTATAATTTGCATCTTCGCCCACAGATAACCGAGGCCTCTCTGCATGCGCTACGTATTTCTCAACCCTTTAACTACTGGAGATATCTCTCCATGCTGCAACTTGATACAAAGAATTTGACATGAGCTACAACAATTATTCAGCACGTGCCCTCACCTTCCGCAAGGTTTTACGCTTTGAATGGACTTCCTCTTCATCACTGAAGACCTGGTCACTCTCTTGTGACGAGTAGGCTACTGATGAACAGGTGGAAGTGCTGGAGACAGATCTGTCTGATTGCCTTGCTGACTTCTTCTGCCCTTCTTCCTCTGGTAGCAGCTCTAACCCTGTGGACTCCTTGTTCTCCATGTCCGGGCATTTTTGTTGACTTTTGAAGTCACCATGGAGGGTTTGTTTGTCCTTTTCCGTCTTGTGAGGCAATAAAGCTAATTTCTGCATGTCCTTCTCCAAAGGTTTGTGCTTTTGCTGCTCCATCTCTGCCGCTGTAAACTGAAAACGTCACTTGCTCTTTGATGGTTTTATCTCTCTATTGGCACTTGACTGATCAGCCACGACTGGCTGTTTGTTCTTCCACAGGCATTCCCCGAAATGTCTCTCTCAGGCTCAGTCTCCCTGTCCATGTGACATCTGTGAAGAGAGTTCAATCAACACAAAATGAACAAGTTGTCTGTATATATCTTACGGGTTATGCATTTCATCATGGACATGTTTATAAAGAGTCAAGTGGCAGAAATGGGCAGAATAGAACAAGCACAAAGATGCACCAAGTCAACTTTTCTTTCTATGTTATTAGCACATCATTTTTAATAATAAAAACTCCCTCTAGTCCAATGTTAAATAAAAATCGCCACTTATCTGTAGGAAACCCGTCAGCTGCCGCGTTGTTCTCCAAAAACTTCAGCTGTTCAGTAATATTCCATTAAACACTAATAGATTCAATACAATAAAATACCATACAATTAAATATGGCTCTCAGCCTGGCTAGTTACTGCTAGATCTGCTTTTTTAAATGTTCCACAATGACCATGTGCATGTATTAGTCCTCAGCAGCTAACACTTCCCAGTATACATCACTGTAACAGAAGCTTTGGCTGTTGTGAATTGACCCCTCATTATTAATATTGTGTTAGACACCCACATAGTTGTTGCAGCAGAGCCATGGAGGCAATATTTGTCGGAACAAGCCCTACCAGGGATATTTTTCATGATCAATCAGAACAGAACACTCCTTTCCTGCTGTATGAGTGCAGAAGTGTCAAACAGCTCAATGACTTCCCACAAAACCACCAAAAATGCCGAATGTACAACCTGAAGTAAATATAATCCCCCATTTATCATTTTGCGATAATAATTAAAAGATGTGAAAATTCAACCTTCCTATGAACCAGCAGATGACTCCTCGGTCGAAGCCAGTTTAAAATAGAAACAGGAAAGGTTGAACCCTGGAAGAATGTGCATGAGGTAAACTATGGTGAAAAAAAAGGCAGGAAAAAAGCTGAAGGGGAACTGAGGCAAAGATAACTGAAAGTGAGAACACAAAAAGGATCTCTGAGAAATAGGAGCATGGAGGCACAGATGTTTCTTAAGAGGAAGAGAGAAGATGGAAAAAAGGAGGGGTAGATGGAGGGGTTATTGACTGCAGAGCAGGGAGAATGTGGTGAGTAGAAATACATTAAAGGTAAAAGGGTGCGCAGATTGGGGTTAGACTGAGTATGAAGTAACTAAAGGCCCATGACATACTCACACCACTCTCATTCAGGCTCTGTGGTAGATATCTCTTCATATTAAATTGTTAGAGAACAGCATCAGTATCTGCCCTCTCAATCTCCTCTCCCCCGCCTCTCGCTCCCCCTCAGATCTCTTGTTCAATGAGGGTTGGCCCAGAGCCAGAGGGAATAGGAAAAGTGAAGGTTCCCACAGGCACGCTGTGTGTGTCCTCAGCTGTCATGCCAAGCATGGCAAATCCGGGACTGTGAGCAGGGATGACAAATATGATAACGCCAGGTAGGGCGAAAGAATCTTAACTTAGAGAAGACTTGTAAGTTGGGTAGGTGACACAGGATCTTAAAATTTGTAGATGGGGAAAAACAGGTCAACAGAGTCTGGTACAGCCATGAACAAGGAATTTCAGCTGAAAACCTGTAAGTAAGCTAAACTATTATAATACAATTCATGTTTACACTCCTGTACTAAACCTGGGGGGTATATAGTTTGCCAGGTCTTTCCACCAAAAGGTTGGTATGTGTATAATAATGTGCCTGAAATTCAGCAAGTGAGATATTGCTGAAATGCAAAAAAAGTGAGCTAGATCTATGAAGCGAATGATACTAATGTATTACATTAGCACATAGGGTGACTTATTACATAGTTTATCCAACTAGAAAGCAGCTGCTCTGCAAAGGAGTAGCTACCTGTCTGGTTAATATCCCATATGCTCTGCAGTTTACACCCCCTTCCCTGTGCACCACTGATATCTCCCCGGGGGTGTAAACTTCAGAGCAAATGGAATATTAACCAGACAGGTTGTTGCTCCTTTGCAGAGCAGCTGCTTTCTGTACTCCTCCTACTTTCCTTCTCAAAGCCCAGCCCCTGAAAGGTGTCAGAAGGATGTGGGACTTAATATCTGCCTGTGGGTGCTATTCTAACAGCTGTAAGCCCCATTCCCTCTCTTGTGCCTGAGAATGGGATTAGTGCAAAGGGCTCAATCTAGAAGATGTTAATACAAACAATGGTTCTCAGCGGCTCTTGAGAAATGGGCCGCATACACAATTTTATCATTGCTAGTAAACCACTCACATCATTTTTTAGTATCTACTACTAAACACTTTAAGCCAGGGGTGGGCAAACCTGTCCTCAAGGGCCATATCCAGTTCATGTTTTTAGGATTTCTTTAATCATGTACAGCTGAGTTAATCTATTTGGCTGGGTCAGTAATTATCCCACCTGTTTCTACAGACAGAAATCCTAAAAACATGAACTGGATATGGCCCTTGAGGACAGGTTTGCCCACCCCTGCTTTAAGCTAACATTTTCATTAGAACAAATAGCAAGTTTCTCACACTAAGGGGCATAATCAAAAAGGTTAAAAAATGACATTTCCACATACTTGAAAATGCACGTCAGCTTTATTTTCCTATTTATAATAATGCATTTTGCAAATATTCACCGAGTGTACACTGGAAAACTGTATGTAAGTGAAGTGTTCACACATCACCTATATTCAAGCTTTTAAAAAGCATTGACATGTCATCAAAACCACCACTTTTGACCACATGTTTCCTGGACACATTTGGCCTGCTCAGACCAGGCAGAACTCATTATTTTATTACTATGGCCATTTTATCAATGGACAAATTACATTAAATGGAACAAATATATTGAATTATGCAGCATTTATAGGAAATACTTCAAGCAGGAAATGCCCCCTCTCTTTTCCTATCCCGTGACTTATTGATTATACTGTGAAGAAACAAGTTGTGCCTTAGGCAGTGGCCCACAAAACTAACAAACAAAATTCCCCCATTTTACTATTGACATAACCCAGCATATTATAACTTGCTGCCATTAATATACCCTTAATAACTTACACTAAGTCCACACTACCACCTGAACACTTATCCCTAAACATCACACATTATTCAATGTTATTCACTTCCCTTACCAAATATCCTAAGTACAACAATAAATCCCAACACATTACAATATATTTCCCACTCTCTACAGTAATATACATCATACTTGCTCACTCTCCCAGAATTTCCGTGACACCCCCGAAAACTGGGTAGGTCTCCCAGACTCCCGGGAGAGCAGTCCATTCTCCCATATCCTGCCTGTTTAAAGTAGCCAGGAAGGGGGTCTTAATGACGCGATTTGCGGTCAATCGTGGTATTTTTGCCCTGCCCCCGCAGAAAAATGACGCTCCCTCATCATTGTGTTGCGGGGTTGGAGCCCAAATTCCGCGATTGGTGGCGCATCACCATCCTCACACCCCACCTCCTAACCCACATTGAACAGTTGGTAAGTATGATATATATACACACCACACTGAAAACCCGCATATTGAGGCAGACTCAATTCAGTGCATGGTGCCGCAGAACAAAGCCTCGATGTTCTAATGCGCACATTGCTGCCTATTATGGTAAAGAACCTTCGCTCATTTTTCTGTGCACCTCTCTCCCAGATACAAGTTCTGCAGAAAGGACAGACTACACCTCAATGGGGAGGGTACAGTGGTACGGGTGATACCGCTTTCATACTGCCACCCAGGCAATACAAACCTGAGGGGGGCAAAGGCGCCCCCGGAGTCAAATTCCTGGGTAGACCGAGTTCATACTGAACACGGGTCTGCCCGGGGTCTCCATGGCAACATCACAAGAGGAGCTCTGATTGGCTCCTCTTGTGATGGTTTTCTTTTTTTACTTTAACATTGTGTCTGGTGAGACCCGGGTCTCACCATTCATAGTGCAGGCTTCCCAGGGCAGACCCGGGAAATACCCCACCAAATAACCCGGGTCTAATTCCCGACTCTGATGACCCGGGAATTAGATCTGGGACCATTCATACTGCACCTCAACTCGGGTCGTCTGGGCTTGCCCTGAAAAAACCCCGGGTTTTTGGTGCAGTATGAATGGGGTAGGAGTAGAGGGGTTAGAAAGCTGGAGACTTCAACTTAGGAACTTGGGGGGAGGATGAAGATAGAGAACCAGTACAGGAAACAATCATAGTCAAGGAAAATAAAGAAGGAGAGGGGGAAATAGAAGAGATAGGAGGAGGTGCTTAAAAATAAGACATATAAAAATACACATATCTAATGTATGTTACCAGTCTTCCAAAACAAAATGTAGTAACTAGAACTAATTACATCTGATGAGGTTTATAATATAGTTGGTATAACTGAAACATGTTTCGGTGACACTCATGACTGGGCTGTGAATGTGCAAATATTGTAAGTGATGGGACCCTGCTAAATAAGGTGAGTGGTGGGGTTTCCAGGGAAGGTACCCCCAAAAAAGTAATATTATTGGTAAGAGATGTTATTTAGTAATTTATTAATATTGATTTTTAAGGTGAAATCCCCTTTAATTTGCTAAAAGTAGTGGGTACAGAAAGATAATTACTTAACTATAAGTAATGTCTAAAAGAGAAATCATGCTAGCAAAGAAATAACTGAAAAATGAATTGTTATAGAAATCAAGTTTAGAACCAAAAACTTTTTCAATTATATAAGTTCCCCCCAAATAAAGCTGACGGCGATGGGCCACTAGAGGTTGAACTAGGGAAATTGATTGAAAGAGGTAAAGAAAAGGCAGCATTAAAAATGCGCGTTTTACCAGAGGAGGAAACAATGCTAGGAAAATGTGCTGCAATATCCAATGCACACCATTAAATTTTATTGGTTTAACTGAGTTGGAAGTATATTTGTGACTAAACCACATTAAGATTGATAAAGCATCTGTCTCCGATGGTATTCACCCATGAGTGCTGAAGGAGCTAGGTTCAGTTATAGATAAACCATTATTTATTATATTTAAAGTCTCCTACATAACAAAATAATTACCACAAAACTGGCCTAAGGCAGATGAGGTACCAATATTTAAAAATGGAGCATAACCAAACACAGGGAATAACAGACTAAGGGGTAACTTTATCAAGCTGCAGGTTTAAAAAGTGGAGATGTTGTCTATAGCAACCAATCAGATTCTAGTTATTATTTTTTTTTAGTACATTCTACAAAATGACAGCTAGAATGTGATTGGCTGCTATAGGCAACATCTACACTTTTTCAAACCCACAGTTTAGTAAATATACCCCTTAGACTGAGATCAATATTTGAAGGACTTCTAAGAACTAACATCCAGAAATATATTACTGACAATAAATAATAACAGATAGTCAACATGATTTTATTTTTGTTTTTTATTCACTTAAAATGTTTTATCACCCTGAAAAGTACTGTAAGAAAAGACCAAAACAAGAGTAAACTTTTTTATTAACTTTAGAAAAAATTAGGAGTAAGTGAAGAAAGAAGGGAGACGGTAAAGGGTAAGGCAAGTCCCAACCTCATCTGTATAGGTGTTTAGGTATCTTGTCATGTTTTACCCCAGAATAAGGTTACATAAGAGACATGCATTTTAAAAAGTGGAGATTTTGTTTATAAAAGTATACTTGGATTTCCATAATTTTTATAGCCAATCCTTCGTAACTGGCATTAGTGTCAATCATTGCATAAAACTGAGGGTTCGAAGGAGGAGATATGCTTTTCCAGGCTTTGGCTATTAGAACTCTTGCTCCTATTAGAATACGGTGATCAATGGAATGAACTTGAGTGTCCTCAGAAAGTATTCCATTAAGTACAACTAGATTTTTTAAAGGAATCAGTCATCCCAAACTTATCTGAACAGATTCTATGAGGAAGTGGAGTTATTATTATTATTCTTTATTTATATGGCGCCACAAGGTGTCCGCAGCGCCGTACAAAATACAGTAGACAGTATACAATGGTACGACAGTACAGAGTAGCCAAGACTTCAATATGTCCAAGCTTAGCAAGTAGAGTGGTGTAGGAGTAGAAGAAATGGTATTGAGACAGAAGGGAAGAGGGCCCTGCTCATAAGAGCTTATATACTAAGGGGAGGGGAAACGGAGAGCAGGCACAAGGGGAGTCAGTAGAGGGATTCAAATACAAGAGGAGACAGGAAAGTGGGAGGTGATGAGAACGATGAGGTTATGTGGATGGTTGGTAGGCCTTAAGGAACAGATGGGTTTTGAGAGCCCGTTTGAAGGAGTCAAGATTAGGGGACAAGCGGATGGAGGGAGGGAGGTTGTTCCAGTGAATTGGGGCAGCACGGAAGAAGTCTTAAATTCTGGCATGGGACGAGGTGATTGGTGCAGAGGAAAGGCGACGGTCATTGGCCAAACGCAGGGAACGGGCGGGAGTGTGGATGAAGAGGAGGTTAGAGATATAAGGGGCAGTGGAAAGGGAGAGGGCCTTGTAGGTGACAGTGAGGAGGATTCTGAAGGGGTAAGGGAGCCAGTGAAGGGCAAGGCAGAAAGGGGAGGCAGAGGAAGAGCGGCGTGAGAGAAAGATAAGTCTCGCAGCTGCGTTAACAACAGAGCAAAGAGCGGCGAGATGGGAGTGGGGGAGGCCAGTGAGGAGAAGGTTGCAGTAATCGAGACGGGAAATAATAAGAGCATGGATGATGGTTTTAGCAGCCTCCTGAGAGGAAGGGCCGAATGCGGGCAATATTCTGTACTTGGAAGCGACAGGATTGGGCAAGAGATTGAATGTGAGGGGCAAAAGAGGGGGAAGAGTCCATGGTGACACCCAGGCAGCGGAGTTGGGGAACAGCAGAGATGGTAGTGTTATTAATGGTGATGAAAAGTTCATGGTGGGTAGAAGATTTAGAAGGAGGGAAAACAATGAGTTCAGTTTTTCGCAATGTTGATTTTGAGAAAACATGAAAACATGCAGGAGGAGATAGCGGAGAGGCAGTCGGAAACATGAGAGAGGAGGGGGGGGGAGGTCAGGAGAGGAGATGTAGAGTTGAATGTCATCAGCATAGAGGAGTTAAACCAAATGATGTCAGAAAAGCAGATGAAGTTCAATGTATAAAAATGTAAGGTCTCTGTCTCCCACACCCTCGATAATGATACCCCTCTGGACAAACCCAGCCTTTACACCTGGTCTTGCACCTGGTCTATGTACACAAAATGGGCAGGGGAAGGTGGAATATTGCTACTAAATCATATCACTAGGACACAAACATTCCCTCAGTTCTCAGACTTAGCAGGCCGGTGCAGGCTTGTGATGGGACAGTTCCACCAGTACTTACAGATTAGACACTAGCACCAAAAGGTCAAGGCTCAGTTATCATCTAGGCATCCCACTGGGTTTGAGAATCTGTGCCTTTCTGGAGCATCTTCAAAAGGTCTCATTTCCACGCAATACAATGCATTACTCCCCACCTCCGCAGAGGTCAAGGACCGATTCCAAGCGCAGTGGGAAACGGACCTGGGAATGTCCCTAGATCCAGAAGAATGGTCGGACGTTTATGAGTGGACAGCGCGTTGCTCCATAAATGTCCGTATCAAAGAAAATGCCCATAAATTGCTCCATAGATGGTACTATGTACCTGCTAGGCTTCATGTTATATACACACAAACAAGCCCCGCATGTTGGAGAAATTGTGGCCAAGTTGGCACCTTTATGCATATCTGGTGGGACTGTTCCAGAATTCGCTCGTACTGGACAGCGGTTCTCACACTACCTACAGCGGTCCTCGACACTCCCATACCCTCTGACCCTAAGCATGTATTATTACCCTTGCCTCTCCCAGACCTCCCTACACACACGCATAAGCTCCTCCATCACATAATTAGCGCGGCCACTTGTCAGATAGCTGCTTCCTGGAAAAATCCCACACCCCCTACTCTCCAAATGGTCTGTGGTCGGGTTTAGCACACTTACCAAATGGAGCACATCACTAGTGTGCTGAGGGGCTCCTCCGTGTCTTTCCATAAAGTCTGGTCTCCATGGGCTTCACACCATAATCAACCTCTGCTTCAATTCTAGTAGAGACCGATCCTCTATTGAAATTACTGAAATTATCGGATTTGACTACTCCTTGTTAAAGGCGTGAATTCCTTCCCCCCCAACCCCTCCAATTCTCTTCCCCCCCCTTCTTGCCCACCAACTTTACTTATCCCCCCTTTTTTTCTTCTCTTTCTATTATTTCTCTCTGCTATGTTTAAAATAAAAAAAACAGCATCTACATGGTACAAGACTAACACGCAATCAAAGTTGCTCTGCAAAAGCATGGTGAGAAAAAGTTGTACATCGTGTCTATCTTTATATGTACAAGTATTTGTCAATGTACCTTTTGGAAAATTTTGTAACTTTGTTAAAGATAAGATGTTATTATTAATAAAACATACTTTAAAAAAAAAAAAAAAAAAGTAAGGTAATTTTAGGCTGTGTTAATAGTTGTGCTACCTGTACATTAAATGACAACTGCAGACAGCTAAGGACTTTGGTATATTAATAGACAAAAAGTTATGTAGCAGTGTTAATCAGCTAATAAAGCACGGAGATTCATAAAACAGGGATGCAATTTTGGGCACCCATGTATAACAATGACTTAGGAGAACTGGAAACGGTTCAAAAATCTTATTAATATTAGGTGCTCTCCGAAGCCACCGTTGTCTTCTTGCTATATAACCCTACTACTGCCTCACCCAGCATCCAGTGGTCACATGACCACATATATGATAACTTCCTGGTAGTTCACCATGAGAAGTCCTGTCATTGTCTTCCTGGTCCTTCTAGGGCGGAGAGATCTCTCTGATGATAGCATTCACGCTACTGAACCCGCTGTTACACTTGTTTTCTGTCCTGGGTTGTTTGTGACCCCTGGCCTGGTGACCTGGACTACTCTGACCGCTGCCTGCACTGAATTCTGGCTTCTGCGTGAATTGACCTCTGGGTAGTTTACCTGGATTTCTCTCTGACCGCTGCATGTATTGACCTGTGCCTTGTCTTTGGCACTGCCCTTGCCGTCAGGTAGTAGTTCTGCTTTTGTCTGCCAGCTAACAGCATTTGTGTCTGTATTCGCTTTTCCTGGCCAGTTATCTTCACCTCTGTACCTAGAATTCCCTGGCACTCCAGTTATTTTCCATATTAGTCTCCTAAATACCTGCTCAGACCTGACACTTATATAAGCTCCCACTACTTCAAGTCAAGTCCTGGGGGCATCCAAGTACTGGTGAGCATGTTACCCTCTATGGGAATGGCGGTTGTTAAAGGTGAAGACCTCATCAACGCAGTTCTAGGAATTCATTCTGTGCCTGGTTTCTGCCCTAACCATTAATAAATAAAATTAATAAGATTGGAGAGGCTAAATTATAATGAAAGATTTGACACCTTGGGGTTATTTAATGTAATAAGGTATTTTAGAGGTGACCTAACTAATGTCTACAATATCCAATGACATCACACAAAGAGTAACTCATCAGATAAAAAGCTCTTCAGTCAAAGAATTGTCTGATGTGTCTTTTACAGTGAAGGGTTAACAGGTAACAACAGGGCATCACCTGCGACTAGAGGTACTATGTATTCAGTACCAACTTGGAAAGGTATTTAGGGGCATATTTAATTAGCTTCTCGGTCCGCGATTACACTCGGCTATGTGTGTAAAGTGACAATATGCAGATTTCCCTATGCAACCCTGTGGGGTGCGCACGTAAATCCGCAATGTTACGGTATCGGGACTCATGCAGCCGCACGTAATCGCGGACCAAAAAGCTAATTGAATATGCCCCTTCTAATTGTGTGGGTAGTTAGACTCTGGAATTCAGTGTCAAGTGAGATAATAATGGAAGAATCATTGTACGGATTTAAAAAATATTCGGATGCTTTTCTTACAAATAAAGGTATCAACAGTTATAATGAGCATATTAAGAAGTTAAGGTAATTGATTCAGGGAATTAATCTGATTGACATCTATAGGGACAATAAAGATTGTTTTCCTCCTGAGAGCTTAAATTGACGGAAGCGTCTGTGCTATTGTTTTGCCTTACTGTGGATCAACTCATCTAGCAGGTATAAAAGTTGAACTTGTACTCGTTATGTAACTAAGTAACAACAATAAACCTGTGCTCATTACTAGACTCCCAATACATTATAGTACATGTCCCAGTCTTTACAGTAACTACCATACATACAGCACTGTGAACAATAACCACCTTACAAACAACTATATATCCACACATGCTACTAAACCACTACATGTTACAATATACCCCACACTGTTTAATGCAATAACCATGCATACGGCATTAAAACCCATAGATTACACAGTGTACCCATGCTCTAAACTAACACCCCATTCACAGTCCACTAAGAAGAACACATTTCATTAAGACCTCCTCTGGCTTTCTACACCCATTGCACTCCAATAAGCCTCAAACATTACTGTATATAAAACACTGACATAAGTATGTTACCAAAATCACTAAGCCACAAATATTACATTATGTCAACAATAACACATATATACATACCACTAAACCATACATATAACACAGAGGGCTGCACTCCCTTCAATAAAAATCTACTTCACACACCATTAAACCACACACCGTCACCATTCTCTGCATAAACAGCTATACACATACAATTACATCAGGCACACATTATACTAAATCTCCCTCTTGCTTATTACACCCGCCCTGCACTGCTTTCCATCAACAAGCCAACCAATTAAAGGTATATCTGTACAACTTCAAACACAACACAGCACTCCTTTCACAACCATTGATAACCATTAAAAGGTCCTGGACTGTAACTGCTTTAAAGCCCCTTTTCCAACAGCTGCACTTTGCTTTGTAACATCCACAGCATTGTAGCTATTTTAGCCTCACCCCACTCTCCTGTACACATCTAAAACCACCAGCAAAACTGGGTCACTTTTATTGGTAAATATATCAATAATGAAATACACATTCTAGCAATATAGTGGAAGTTTACATAAATTAGCACACCCTTCCTGAAATAAAAGAAGGACTAAGAATAGCAACAATCACAGAACAACCAGAGTGGGATAGAAGCAAGGATACCCATTTGGAACTGCTTGATGTGCACAGTAAATGCAGAATGGTCAGGTAAGCATTGGTTGCCTTCATGGACAAAATAATAAGTGTGAACTGCTGATGATGACCAGAACATCTAAAACTCTCTGCTCTTCTTGCCAGCTCTTTGTCATTCAGGTAAGAGTCAGATGTTGTGCAATTCAGAGTCAATTCTAGTGATTACTTTACTTTGCTGAATACCAATGCCAGCCTGAATCAATGTACAAATAAAGAGGTCAACCCATTATGCCCGCGGCTGCTGTCACTTGAATAATAAGTTCTCAAATAAACAATCATATTGTCAGCTAAAGATCATTTATTGATGGCTGTCAAACCTAGTTAACCTCATCCAAATAGATCACCTGTATCTAAATGTTTTACACATGCAGACAGTATACTCTTTACTAAACCTAGAGGTGCCATTGCACTTGTCTGCCAAACTTCGATATTTAATGCTCTCATTCCCTGCTCTGGGCGAACACACTGTACCAACTGCACCAGCTGCAAAGTGTCTTTATATTACCCCATCCCAGCGCAACATGCACAGTCCTATCCTCAGTCATTCCTGCCACCATTTGTGCAAACAAGATTTTTCTTTCTTCCATCCACAGCACAACTGTGTATCCAAATACTGCTCATTGTATGAGATTCCTCCCACAACCAGCTGTACACTCTATATTTTAGCACAGTGCACTTCTTACCCGCTCTGCACCGTCTTTAGATCCTTCTGTCCCAGGGAGCTCCGATGACATTTGTATGTGATCAGTGTGGGGCGGGGAGAGGTAAGAGGGAAGCAGCCTGGGGAGGCGCTACAGTACAGTGGTCGAAACAGATCAGGAAAGTGAACTTATAGCGCCCTCTACTGGCCGCTGAACCGCAAAACACCATCTTATTTTTGCAAGACGCTATAAGGAAATGCAATTTATGGACATATGCATACCCAAAATGTTTAGATGGTGATTTATACATAACATTGTTAGCCAGAAGCTAATTCCAAGACAGAAATAGGCTTGTGACCCACTACAACTAAAGTATACAAGATCAGGAAACGTTTTGAAAGTGACATAATTAGATCATTACCCCTTTGACATACTGGAGAAGAGCCAAATTTACACCACAAATTGGGTGGTATTGCAAACGCCTCTTTGGGGGTAGTCGCAACTTAATTTGTCAGTGCGTCTAGGTTTCCACCTGAGCGCATGGGTTTGCAAAGAAAAATGTTATTGGAGGAGGACCAGTTTGAATTAGAGATTCTCACTGACCCCCGTGTTATGGTTTTGGTTTTGGATCTGGATAACCTTCGTGTTTTGGTTTTGCCAAAACTGCCCTTGCGTGTTTTGGTTTTGTTTGGTTTTGTTTTGGTATTTTTTACAAAATTCCATTTTTTTGGGCTAAAATAACATAATGTAGGTATTATTTTGTACCTACATTATTATTAACTTCACTAACACTAATTTCCAGTCATTTCCATTCAATTTTGACCACCTCACAGGTCACAATATTATTTACATACACTTTCAAACAAAGATTGCAGCAGTTCTTGCCAGTGATAAGAGAAAGGCCATAGTCATGCCTGGCATAAGACCAAAAATCCACCTCTTAAGTGTGGAATTATTTGTACACAAATCCTGACAGCAGTTGTCTATCCATTTGTAGCATTTTTAAAGCCACACTCAGGAGAGGTAGGGACCTTAACCATCTAGGATCCTCATCCATGCTACGGCATTTGAAGTGAGTTCATGGAAAGCTGTTGGGAAAATCAGAAACTTATGTTAAAAAAATAACAACAAGCAGTCCAGCATCAGCTACCTCCCTTCTCTCATCTAGACCCCAACACCTTCATCATCAATATCCTCACAAATGATGGGAATTAGTCCTGCATCCAAGTTCCTAATTCTAGATGTCTCCTCCACTAACTATGATTCCTCTGAAGAATTCTTGATCGTTAGCCCTGCTGCTGCTGCTGGCGGTGGATCTTCAACCCAGATGAAGACTGCTAGTAGTTTAAAACAACTGACTGATAAACAATCCTTTGCTAGAGGAAGAAAGTAAGTAAGCTGTCACCCAGTCGCAAAGCGGATCACCATGGGGACTATGCTAGTATTAGATCTGCGTCCAATGTCCACTATTAAGACAGCTGGTTTTAGACAGTTACTTGAGGTCTTCTGTCCCTATTACCAAATTCCATCACAACACCATTTTACTAGAAAAGCTAGTCCTCACCTCTACCAGAAGGTTCATAAAAATGTAATTATTGCTCTACAAAATGCCATTCTACCCAATGTACACTTAACCACAGATATGGGGAAAAGCGGAACTGGGCAAACTAAAGATTATATTACTGTGACAGCCCACTGGGTTGGTGATTCGCCTTCACCAGCAGGAACAGCAGCATGTACCCAAGTACGTCACATTTTTCAGAAGTAGGCTACTCTGTGTATCAGCGGCTTCAGTAAGAGGCATACAGCTGTCAATCTGTTACAAAAAGTAAGGGATGTCATTGCAACATGGCTAATCCTGCTTGGACTCTCCTGAGGATATGTGATTTCTGATAACGACACCAATATTGTTAGAACATTATAGCGGGGGGAATTCCATCACATCCATCACATTTCCTGTTTTGCTCACACAATCAACAGAACTTTTAAAAAATGACAATATCATGCAGGAGATGCTGTTTGTGTCCCAAAAAATTTAGGGTCATTTTCGGGATTCTGCAACAGCAAGTAGGAGAATGCAGCAGCTGTAAGAAGACTAGCATTTGAGGGGAATGTACTTTAGTCCAGTGAAGTAGTCACCTGTGACGAGAGTGCAGACTTGGTTAGCTTGAGTAAAGTAATTGCCTTAATTATACTTTTTGAGAAGGAGCTACAGAAATTTTACGGATGAAATAAAACAAAGTAAATCTGCTAACTTTATTGTAATTTAAGATGAAGTACTTAATTCGCTTCGCCAGGATCCAAGAGCTATCAACATCTTGTAATGACGTCTACTCCTTCAGTTTCTCTGGCAACTGCTTGTCGGAAAAAACGTAGCTTTCCCAAGACACCCAGTGGTAATGCAGATGAGTCAGCACAACATTTACTGTTTTCTTGCAGCACGGCTTTCACACGTAACAGTAGTTGTGCACCACTTTTGGACTACGAATTACTTGGTCTTGCTTGGTCACGACAAGTGACCTTACAAGAAGAAGGCTCAGTAACATTTTTAGATCTCGCACTAATAGAGAAAGGCGAAGGCCTCATTCTTTCTTTGCCACTGCGTGTGTAGAATGGCATGTTGGCAATTATTTTTTTCTCGGCAGTTAACTTTTCATCAGTTACAGCTCTTTTTCTCTTCAACACGGTAAAAGGGGGTTTTTTTTGTGTTTTTTTCCCTGACTTAAAAAGACTATATACTCTTACATAGGCTTTACCAGCTGACGAACAGGGAAGACTAGCATCAGGACTTGTGCCAGCAGCTGCTTGCTGATCCTGCTCATATGTGGACCGTTGTGAATCCATTTTAATGAGACCCAAAACACTTGTATTGCAAATTCAGAAATATATAGTGCTGGTATCTAATAATTTCAACACCAGAAAATAGATTTTTTTCAAAGAGGGGAATATGGCACAGCCCAAAAACTTGTAGTGCAAATTCTGAAATATAAAGTGCTGGTATGTAATAATTTCAACAGCAGAAAATAGATTTTTGGGCAATGGGGAAAATGTCACACCCCAGGCACTTGTAGTGCAAATTCAGAAATATATACTGCTAGTATGTAATAATTTCAACACCAGAAAATAGATTTTTGGGCAATGGGGAATATGTGACATCCAACACTTGTAGTGCAAATTCAGAAAGAAATTGTGCTCGTATATATTACAATTTCTGCAGGCAGAAAATAGGTTCTTTAGGAGGGAATATGACACCCCAAACAGTTTGTAATGTTTGGAAAAATGCCTCCTCTATGCTCCTCTCTTCCTGCTCTAATAACTGTTCTCTCCCTGATCTAATCCTGCGACCTAACCCTTCTCTCTCCCTCTGTCAAATGACAATGGATTGCTGTGGATGCGGATATTTATACATTTGAAACATCGCGAGAACCGAGCTCCGAGATCCGACGACGTCACAATGACGTTTTGCCTCATTTTCAATTCCGAATCGGCGGGAGAGTACCGAGCCTGGTACTCGGATACCCGAAGTTCGGCGGGTTGGGTTTCGGGGAACCAAGCCCACCCATCTCTAGTTTGAATTGACCAATTGGAGGAGATATTATTGTTTATCTACCGCCAGTCATATTACACAGAGCTGTACAGAGAATATTCACATCAGTTCCTTCCCCATGAGGGTTGAGAGTCAAATTCCCTACCATACACATATATGCACATACTGTATACTAGGGCGTACTTGCCTACCCTACCAGAATGTGCGTGGCATTCTAGAGAGACAATTTTAAAGATGATTAGAGAGGAAGAGTATATAATCACACTTCCTCTCTGAGGCTAGTGGGAGGAGCGAGCACATTTAGTGCGAATCGGTATGATTTATGGAAATTGCATTTTGATCAGTCGCTGCCCATTTTGGACCTGTGTAGTGGTGGCTTAAAACAACAATTAAAAGTCAAACTCTAAATATATATATATGAAAACATTTAAAATATACAAAAATTAGATTTAATTTTATGAAGCAATATTATTAAAATGAGAGAAATGTGTGGAGAAGTGCATTTTTAGAGACGTTGCTTGCTGTGTGAAAGGAAACACAGTCACTTCAGACTTGCCCAATGTCCCCTCACATTTATTATTAATTTAAGCCATAAATGAAGCTAAATCAAGCAGCATTTTAAAACATGAAAAAAAAACCTCCAAGGCGGAAAGGGTCGTGGAGGTGGTCAGGAGACGTGACATCTTTCTGTCTAGTATACTAGATCACCGTGATATGTCCCCTGGCCACTACCCACGACCCTTTCTACCTTGGAGTTTGTTTCATTTTGTACTATTACCTCAGGACTAGGGCTTTCTATTACCTCTCTCATTCTCTACACAACGGAGCGCAGGATCTAGTAAATATAGCTTAGTCAATGGAACCTCGCATAATCAAGCATTCCAATTAATTAATATGGAATCCTTCATATGTTGTTTACAGAAAAAGATCCATTCTCAAAAATATGAACCAGTCTGCTGGAGTAGCGATGCCCACTACAATCCGTTGTTAAAGGTAGAAAGGTGTAAAGTGTATGCATATAAGCGACCAATCCAGACAAATGTTTCCAGATAGTGCCACTCCTATATCGGGTGAAGTACTCACGGAGTCATCAGTTCACATTCCGTATGGAGATGGGGTATATTAATAGGTGATTATCTAACCGGTAAGTATCTCGAATAAATCCTCCGGAGGATTACATTTTGGGGACACATACTGCCTGATACGGAGTTAAGGTGGTCTCTGATCAGAAACACCAACCGGGACATTATTGTTAAATGTAATCCTCAGGAGGATTTATTATTATTATTTATAATGCTGACTTTGTCTTATTAATTTATTTTCTACATCATTGGGTTGAGTGGGACCTACACCAGTTTGTGTAGCATATTGTGTGTGAAATCGCTCTGCACATGCCTAGAAACTGGACACTGGCATATGCCAGTGTGGCACTTACATCCGCATGCACCTGGGGCGGCTGGATGGGGGGGCATTATGTCTGCTAGAAGGCATATTTCTTGCACCTGCTGCTGGGCAGGTGCAAATACATCTACACCCATGATGACTTGTCATAACTCAGGTGCGTATGCTGCTGATGTGGAGCCAGACGCATCTGGAAATCTGTATGGATCTGCAAATAGGAGGAAATATGCTATTTTTCTACGCTTTTGTTTTAGAGTAACTTACGCCCAATTTGCCAATCGCTCTGCTTTAGCCACTATGGTCCTGAGTCATTAAGGAAAGTAAGGCAAAAAAAGTAGTAAATGTTCTCCAGGACAAACCATGTTACAATGCAAGGGGTGCAAAGTAGTTTATTATTTTGCACATAAGTTAAATACTGGCTGTTTTTTCATCTAGCACACAATTACTTGATTGCTTTATTTTTACACTGAAATTGAAAGTTGATCTAGGACATGCCCTACCCCAACTATAAATCTGACCCCACATTTTAAATTTACCTCCCCTCCAATGCGACATGGTTTTTGCCCAGGTGCAAAGTTATTCCATTTTTATGCTTTACTCTCCTTAATGACTCAGGCCCTATATCTCTAAATAGTATCTCAGAAACCATTTTTTAATATGTTTGCCTTGCTAAAGTCAGACTGACAGGTCTATCTATTTGGTGTCACACCTGCTTTCTACCAATCTTGTGGTACTGAACATGGAATAAGGGAGAAGTACTTGTCTATCAATGACTTAAGTCTGGGTACCCACTGACATTAGTCCAGTTGCATTTGACATGAGGTGGTAACCGGAGCTTGTGTTGGGTGGTGGTTGCAAAGAAAGACACTACTGAACCTCTTGCATTGACCGTGAGTAGTATATACAGCAGGCAGCATCCAATAGACACCACTGCTCCTGACTGTAGATGCGATCGCTGGTCATTGGACCTATAGCTTCCATCCTCATAGCCGATTACATGCTTTGTTTAGCGTTAAAAGTGGGTAAAGGGCATAACTTAGGACACATGAGTAGATGCTACCTTGGGCAGGTGCTTTATCTATTTAATATTGATTTAGATGAAACTACAATTGTTAGACAACTGAAATGTAATGATGTGTATGTATTATTGCCACACAACATTCCCTATTATTTTCCTCCTTTGTAAACACACAGGAACATCACCTTTATCTTCTACGATTATTTTGTCCTAGTTTACCTTGGAGTGACCCAACGTTACTAATAGTTTGTGTACTTGAATAACTGGTTGGGCTTATACTTTCTATATATATCATCTGGTTTTTTTTAGTTTCAGTAAACTGATTTCCTGTTACATATTTTGTTACATACCTTGTATTTACATATTGACTTCCCGGTCCCTTTTTTTAATCATTTACATGGTTTTTTTTGTTTCCTTATCACTTTCTTGTTTCATTTTCCTGGAAGTTATGTTCCCATATTGTATGTACCTGTAACACTAGCGTGACTAGCACATGACTTGTGCCTAGTGTGTTAAAAGTGCTAGACCTTCCTTCAAAGTCCTCCCTTCTCGTGCTTAATAGCTCCGATTCCACAAGAACTGATTATGACGATGAAGAGGAACATGTTAGTTGCTGGTTATTATGATTATAACTCTTAATCGCCCCCCTCAGCATAATTAGTAACCGCATCATCATAATCATGAAACCTCTCCCCTCATCACTTAGCGTAACGCAGGGCAGTTACCATATATTCTTCCTTTTGTGGCCTCCTGACATGTACAGAACTACTTGACCATGAAGTTCCGTTCAACCCACTCACGGCTGCAGGATTCATTGCTCAGCCTCCAATTAAGACAGTGGGGTACCTAGTCAACCTGCGAGCACCTCTCGTCAGGGAGGGAGTTAGTGTTTGAGGCTCCATGCTTTAAACACTAACTCCGTCAGTTATGTCAGAGTGGCTAGTGGCCAGAGCACTGGGAGAGCTGAGGAGAGGCATGCACTAGGCCAGTAGGAGAAGTGACACCCTCGTCTCTGGCAACCTCAGTATGGTGCCACGTGAGACAAGGTTCTCATCTCATTGAAGGAATGCCCTTGTTTTAAGTGCATGAATCTCATATACAAATGTTTATGTTACTTAGTGTAAAGAATGTTATGGTTCCAAGTATGAATACAATGGAGAGTAGTTGTGAATGGAAACAGAGTGTCCTTATTTTGAACACAGGTCACACGCGTAATAACTAAATGCAGTCAATGGTAATACGGGTATCACAGGTAATGCTGGTAAGATATTGTCACGGGGTGCTGAATGGTCACTAGCCGGTATTTGCGCTGGTGAGCAGGGAGGCGCGGAGTCTAACGCACCCCCGGTTTTCACCAGGGACCCCCACAAGGGAGTTTTGGCTTCACGGCAAGAGGGTGTGCAGGTCGCGGTTTCTCAGAGTCAGCCACCAGCGTAGCGACAGAAGTGGACGGGCGTAGTCGATCAATCCGGGTCAAAACCAGCCAGGTAGCGAGGTACACAGGGAAAATCCGTAGACTAGTCAGGGTGAGCTAAAAGTCAGTAACCGTAACTAGCATCGAAGTACCAAATAGTAATCCAAAGGGGGAGTCAAAGAAGATAGCTGGGCCACAACAGGAGCAGTTACAGGATACAGGAACAAGGTGCTGGAGCTGGTATGGGAACCAATACCAATAACCATACACATATATATGTATATGTACATATACATATTCACACATTATATATATATATATATATATATATATTGTGCTCTGACCGCCGCCAGGTGGAGCAAGGAGGTGCAGCGTGTCCTGATAGGAGCAAGGAAGCGTCCCGTTGTTAGACAACGAGAGGAAACAGGTGGCCTCTCCCGCACTTAGTGTCACCGCGGAGACGGCTCATGACAGATATACTGCAGACAGGATCAAAGCACTTAGTAAAGCTGTTACAAGCTGCAGTGGAGGGCAGACACTGGTGATTAAACAGGGGAGTGAGATTAACTCCTGTAGGTGGGGAGAAAATGTCCGAGTATAACAACAGCACCTCTGGTAGCACAGAGGTACTACAGGCTTGATACAGAATAAGGACAAACAAAGTCCATAGGGAAATGGACTTTAAAATGTACCATATTTTCAATGAGCAATGTCCTGCACATCGCTACAGAATATCGAACTGATCTGAAAATTTGTAGTTCAAAAAAGGAAAAGTGGATAAGATATTTCTTTACTATATCTATATAAGGATAACAGAAGTCACCTATTAGCTCTGTGATCAGGGTCTGGTTGGCAAACATTAGTCCGGGGGGAGAGCCTTGGCTCAGGAGTATATTAGGAACATTTCAAAGGAAAAAAATTGCAAGTAGTCAAGTGACCCAGCCCAAAGTAGCCCAATATGGGACTGGCGGATGCCCCCCCTCTGCCCCCCCAGCTCAGCCAGCCCCTGTCTGTGACCACATAAAGGTACAATATTGTAGGCTGAGATTATACAATAGGGGGCATGGTGTAGTGCATAAATGTATGAGGACATGGTATTTATTATATTGCGAATTTCTGTGCCCCCCCCATAGGGTTGCGAAGGGAGATCCGCGATGTTGCGGTACCGTACTGTCACTTTACATGCGCAGTCGCGTGTAATCGTGGACCAAAAAGCTACTTGAATATGCCCCAAAGTATCATCCTCAGGCAGAGACTCACATAGGCCAGTGAATGCCATGATCATCAGCAGCTGTGTGCGGAGAGAATTACCTCGCTGTGCCGAGTGTTCTGACACAATGTGCTATGAGTCATCAGGCAGTGTTGTACTGTGTAAATGAGACTGTATTGATTAATGTTAAGTTCTAATATATTATAAGTAGCCATTTTATTAGGTCTAATAACCCTTTTAGTTCCTTTATTAAAAGTTGCCACCAATATGGAAGGATTATTTTGACGTTTTGGAGCCGTTTATTAGTTATCTGAGCAACATTACCTTTAACCTTATTTTTATGCATACTGCGAGTTATGATGTTGTATTTTTGGATCTTATTGTTAAATATGCCCAAGCTCTCTTATTGCTTTAACACACTTCTCCTCCTCCACTTAGTGCATGGTTTCTGAATAGCTTTCCTCCTACCCTTGATTCCTTTACTGTACAACTATCTGCAGCACCCACTCGTGTATGTCTCTACGGGCACTCACATAAATAAGTGTACAGAATTCACACATATACAGTCATGGCCAAAAGTTTTGAGAATGACACAAATATTATTTTTCACAAAATCTGCTGCCCCAGTTTTTATGATGGCAATTTGCATATACTCCAGAATGTCATGAAGAGTAATCAGATGAATTGCAATTAATTTCAAAGTCCCCCTTTGCCATGTCAATTAACTTTATCCCAAAAATAACATTTCCACTGCATTTCAGCCCCGCCACAAAAGGACCAGCTGACATCAGGTCAGTGATCCTCTCGTTAACACAGGTGAGAATGTTGACGAGGACAAGGCTGGAAATCACTCTGTCATACTGATTGAGTTAGAATAACAGACTGGAAGATTTAGAAGAAGGGTGGTGCTTTAAATCATTGTTCTTCCTCTGTTAACCATGGTTACCTGCAAGGAAATACATGCCGTCATCATTGCTTTGCACAAAAAGGGATTCACAGGCAAGGATATTGCTACTAGTAAGATTGCACTTAATAAACCATTTATTGGATCATCAAGAACATCAAGGAGGGAGGTTCAAAAGTTGTGAAGAAGGCTTCAGGGTGCCCAAGAACGTCCAGCAAGTGCCAGGATCGTACCCTACAGTTGATTCAGCTGCGGGATCGGGGCACCACCAGTGCAAAGCTTGTTCATGAATGGCAACAGGCAGGTGTGAGTGCATCTGCATGCACAGTGAGGCGAGGACTTTTGGAAGATGGCCTGGTGTCAAGAAAGCCAGCAAAGAAGCCACTTCTCTCCAGGAAAAACATCAGGGACAGATTGATATATTCTGCAAAAGGTACAGGGACTGGACTGCTGAAGACTGGGGTAAAGTCATTTTCTCTGATGAATCCCCTTTCAGATTGTTTGGGGCATCTGGAAAAACGCTTGTCCGGAGAAGGTAAGGTGAGCGCTACCATCAGTCCTGTGTCATGCCAACAGTAAAGCATCCTGAGACCATTCATGTGTGGGGTTGCTTCTCAGCCAAGGGAGTGCGATCATTCACAATTTTGCCCAAGAACACTGCCATGAATAAAGAATGGTACCAAAACATCCTCAAAGAGCAACTTCTCCCAACCATCCAAGAACAGTTTGGAGAAGAACAATGTCTCTTCCAGCATGATGGAGCACCTTGCCATAAGGCAAAAGTGATAACTAAGTGGCTCGGGGATCAAAACATCGAAATTTTGGGTCCTTGGCCAGGAAACTCCCCACACCTTAATCCCATTGAGAACTTGTGGTCAATCCTCAAGAGGCGGGTGGACAGACAAAACCCCACAAATTCTGACAAACTTCAAGCATTGATTAGCCAAGAATGGGCGGCCATCAGTCAGTATGTGGTCCAGAAGTTGATTGACAGCATGCCAGGGCGAATTGCAGAGGTCTTCAAAAATAAGGATCAACACTGCAAATATTGACTCTCTGCATAAACTTCATGTAATTGTCAATACAAGCCATTGACACTTATGAAATGTTTGTAATTTTAATCCTCAAATCTTTTGACCATGACTGTAGATAAGAAACTCAAAATTTGAGGATTCATTAACACAAGCTATGTGATCTATATGTTGAAATGCAGTTGTAATATGGTTTATGTGGGTAGAACTACCAGGACATTGAAATCCCATTTTATGGAACACAAACATAATATAATTTAGAAAACAGAAAATCATAGTGTTCCACATCATTTCAACATATACCCTGGAGGAGTTATTAAATGTTTCTCAGTAGTTGGAATAGAACATATTAAAAATACAGAATGAGGAGGTGATAGATTCAGAAAGCTTTCTACACAGGAAGTTTTCTGGATACATTGTTTAATTTCAATGAGTCCGGTGGGACTTAATACAGTGATGGAACTAAATGGGGGTTTTTTCTAGTTTGGTTCTTGTTAATATTTGTATTCATAACATTAACTATCCTCAAAACTTACTTTATATTATTGTTATCATTAAACTTTATCAAGTGTTCCTCCCTCCCTTCCTAGTGAAGTGGGCAGGATGGGATCCTCCATAACGCAATGTTTTGGCCTCGCCCTTCACGTCATTGCATCTTGGGAGCCAGGCCGTTTCACTGTGCCGCGTCCACCTCCGTCCTCCCACTTCACCTTTGCTTCCGGGATCTTCGGGAGGGAAAGAGTAAAAAGTTGGTAGAGGTTTAATACCAAAGATAACCCTGAGAGTGGTAAGATTCTCACAGTACAGGCTTCCACCATGTCTCATGTATGCAGGTTGCAAAAGAGGCAGACAGAAGAGTCTGCCTCTCCAACACAGCACACATGGGGGAAGGTAAGTGGGAAGGGAGGGGGTCTTAATATAATAAGGGTGGAAGGTGGGCTATTCATTTAATGGTGGAGTGTGGGTGAGTGCTTAATATTTAATTGTGGGTGTTATGGATTTAATTGTGGGGTGAGGGTGATGTTGGGACTATTTAATTTAATTGTGGGGCTTTTTAATTTGAGGTGGGTTGATAGGACCTTTAATTTAATGTTGAGGTGGTTTGGCGGCTATTTATTGAACGTGGGGATGAATTTGGGGAGGAGTGCTATTTATTCCATGTGAATATGAATTATTTAATGTGGGGATGGTTGTGATAGGTATATTTATTAAATGTAAATGCTATTAATTTATTGCCGGGACTGTTTAGGGAAGGGAAATAAGTTTATTTATTAAATGCCAATACTATTAATTTAATGGTGAGGCTGGTTGATTGGAAATAGGATTGTTTATTAAATGTTTTTGGCATTAATTTAATGTCAGTGTTTGTTGCGGAAAATAGTTATTTTATAAAATGTGAATACTATTAGATTAATGTCAAGGCTGGTTGGAGGGAAATAGGATATTATATTAAGAATTTTTACAGCGCTAATGCAGCTCAATAAACTTCTTAAAAAAACGTACACCAGTTTAACATAATCACAGTAAAAATAAAATAAAAGAAGTATTTACGTGCTGAAGGGATCTTTCATATATACCCGAGAACAGGGTTCTACAGTCTAGATACAAATAATAAACAATAATAAAAAACAGTGATAAAATATCATAAATAGTATACTTATATTGAATAAGATGTGGTCTAGATGAAATCTTCCTTTACTCTTCCTAACGTGATGTCCAGATTTCTAGGAAGAAAAAAATGGTATAATACTGTAATTCTGTAAATACTAATACATCAAAGTCTCTCAACCAATCCCCATAATATTAATAAAGTGGATCTGTGATGAATGTCGTGAAAAACTAACAATCTTTAAACTTCTCCTTGGTGTGAGACTCGTGCAAAATTTCAATGATGTCACCCCCTAGTGGTAGAAAACCTACCAGCAGTTATTCCTTTAATGAGCCTTCTAAGAAATTTCTCCTCCAAATGTCCTTTTCCTTCTTAGTTTTTAATTTCCTCATATTGAAAGGATTAAATGAAAAAGAAAACATCTGGCATGATATAGTTTAAGATATATATACACTTTTATTTCAAACAATTATGAAAAAGTTTTTAAAATTTCTCCATACAGAGAAAACAATTAAAGCTGCAAGAACTCCTACTAGAATATCTGGATAGCAATCTCAGTGTCTCAATTGATCTTAATATGCCCAGGGTACTTGGAGAAACTGATAATTGATTCCAATTGCTGGCTTGCTAGTATTCACATGCTACGACATTTTTAAACCTAATATGTGGTCTTTATCAAGGTGTATGTGCATCAAGCTTCAGAAAGTCGTTTTATAGTGACCCCATCAGGGCCCTCTTAAGAACCTCTTGGGCCCCCGGGCACAGCAGTGCACCGGGGCCCCTATATATACAAAAAAAATAAATAAAAATGATTATATATATGGGCCCTGTAGCCCAGGGGGGCCCTCCGGAGGCAGGTAAAAAAAAAAACCCTGCAAAAAAAGAAGAAAATACTTACCGTGTTGTCAGCTGGCAATCCGGCTCCCTCCCTGGTCTCCTCCTCCGTCGCGCTCCAAAATGGATGTCGGGCGGGCGTGATGACGTCACGCCCGACATGCACTGCCAGCGCGACGGAGGAGGAGACCAGGGAGGGAACCGGATCACCAGCTGACTGCTTGGTAAGTATTTTCTTCTTTTTTTGCAGAGTTTTTTTGCCTCCGGAGGGCCCCCCCTGGGCTGCAGGGCCCCCGGGCACCTGCCCAGCGTGCCCAATGGGAAAGACGGCCCTGGACCCCATCCAATCAAATATGGGAATTCAAAACATGGGCCAGTAATCTGTCCGTTTCTTTTCTTATCAAAAATCTCTTAATTTTATCTATCGTCTTAAAAATCTCTTGATTAGATCTGTTGTCTTTAAAAGTAATAAAAAAAATGAATACCAATTATTATTTATATATTTGTTATGATATCTTACCTTCTAGGTCTCCATTTCACGTCCATAGTCTTTACAACTTCCGGATAAAGCGAAATGTGTTCCAAACCTCATTTTAAATTCATTAAAGATCTACACAAAACATCCAAACCTCGTTTTGAATTTGTATGTAATTCAAAATACAGAGGTGTTATCATATAAGAAAATAAGTGCAGATGGATTATGCCCAATCAAGCATAATAAAAAAATTATAATAATAAAGCATACCTGAAATATAATCCAAAAAATCCAAACCTCATTTTGGATTTATGTGTTATTTAAAATATTGAAGTGTTGTCGTACACAAAAATAAGTGAAGATTACTTATGCTCAATCAAACATAATAAAACATTATAAAAAATTGATCGAAAAACATACTGACAATATAATATTGGTCATATTGAAAACAACACAGACATATATAAGAATAATATACAACCATTGTTCAGAATGAATGGAAGAATTATTTAAGAATGACCAATTCAGATATTATTTCAAACTTTAATTAGATAGTTATACATTATTTCTTAATTCATTATAATATTATAACATTTGAACAGATCTGAATGACATATATAAGGATCTCAAAGTTAAATGTACAATGTGTGAGAGTTTCATGTGTAGATGTTGTTTCATGATTCTCGAACAGGATGTTACACAGAGATCTAAAATAAATCAAAGATATTAATGTATCATTACATAAAGTCGAATTGAATTTAAGTAGTATTCAATTCAAAGGAGTAAATTTATCAAGCTGCAGGTTTGAAAGGTGGAGATGTTGCCTATAGCAATCAATCAGATTCTAGCTGTCATTTTGAACAATGTACTAAATAAATAATAACTAGAACCTGATTGGTTGCTATAGGCAACATCTCCACTTTTCAAAACAGCCAGAAACTCACAGATTGATCAATTTACCCCACAGTCTATATTAAGACCAAAAACGAAATAAACTGTTAAGTTCATATATCCACTGCATTTCCATTGTCGATAATTGATTACCAATATTCTGTATTTCCAATTCGCTTGTTTGGAATTAATACCCAAAAAGTTGACTAAATAGTTTGTCAAACAATTATGTTTCTCTTGGAAATGCATGAAAAATGAGTATGTTTCAATTCCTTTCCTTATGTTAAGAATATGTTCCGAAATTCTTTTCTTTACTGGCCTTGTTTTTATTAATAAAAAAATAAATACTTAAACAAATCTTGCCAGAAAAAACAATGTTTATATATAGAAGGGCTCCAAATCTTAAAGATAAATTGGTAACAGGACCTCTGCCAGAAAATCTATCAGGTGGTAGGATTAATTTCAAGGGCTTCCATAGATGTGGAACATGTTCTGTTTGCCAAACTATAAAAAATAGAATGAGCAACAGTAAATTACAAGAGTTAACAGTAAACAACCAGACATTCAAGATTAATTCATTTTTAACATGTAACTTGAAGAATGTTATTTATTTGGTAGAGTGTAATTTATATAGGAAAAACTACAAGACCACTAAAGAAAAGAATTTTGAAACATATTCTTAACATTAAGAAAGGAATTAAAATACACTCAGTTTCCATGCATTTCTGCGAAACATAATTGTTTGCCAAAATATTTAGTCAACTTTTTGGGAGGTATGTCCGCTTCACACTACTCTGCTCACGAATACAGAGCTACGTACGCCAAACAGTAGCGCACACAGTATTGCCCGTGCAATTGTATAAAATTATAGCCATGTTAGACAATAGGGGCCCCCTGTCTTAAGTGCCCTACAGAGCCTTAATCCAGCACTGACTAACAAAGATAAATAAAACCTATTGCATTGAGATTGTAATATGTTGTAATTGGTGGCAAAACCTTGCCTTGTAGCACCCAAGAATGCTGAAAAGCAAAAGAAAGGCAGTCACAAATAGGTTGTTTAGAGCCTGTGTAAAGAGGTGCGTAGATTTGTTTTCGTCCAATCAGAGACCACTGTTGGTAGCCAATAGAAGCTCGCCATAGGCATGTTGAATGTGCACACCATGAGAAGCCAATCCATGCCTACAACTTCACCCCGCCCCCTCGCTTATATTTAGTCATTACAAGCGGTGCAGCTCAGTCCATCGGTGAAGACAAAATAATAAGAGCTCCAGGGAAGAAGAGAAGGCGGATCAAGAAAGAAGCGGTTGAGCCTTGAAGATAACAGCGGCCAAAGGTTCAAGTCAGAAAGCTGGGCTCAAAAAAGAACACAGCTTTGGCTTTTAGATTACAGCAGGGGGGGACGGCAAAGAGTTTAAAATTACGACTCCCCTCTGCTGACGCTGAAAGCTGCCAGAACCAGATAAGGCCTTTGAATATAGTCGCCAATAGAGGTAGCAGTTACTACGATCTTACAAGTTGCCTCCTTCCTCCTTCCCCTCATGCAGAGTTGACAGATGTTGGTGGTAGGAATCATATAATATCACAAAATATTCAAGCGTTATTTCAAATGTTAGGGGTATAATCTAAACTAAAAATGGTAAGATATGCCGACCAATGACAATACCAAAAAATTCTTGTCTCTAAAAGGTATACGAATGTATACCAAGAAAAATACTTGTACAAACTATAGAATTATGTTGAATATACAGTGTTAACTCCATATTAAGGATTTAACAGGTAACTAATAAATCTCATAATGAGAATAACTGATAATGTGGTGTTGATTAGATTTATAAGATATTGGTGTCCAATAATATGTAACAAAATGTAATAATATGGACTCCTATAGACCTTGATATTTAGAAAAGGCCCTTTAGTATAATAGATAATATTCACAAATGGCCAATTAGAAATATAGACAGTCCAAAGGACCAATCTTATTCCAGCCGGATATTTAAATAACAAAGAGCCAGAACATACACATCACTTTCTCTTGTAAAAGTCTGTAGGTCAGACAAAACGCGTTGAGAGACACGCCCACAGTGAGACACCTGCCTACAAGATATCCGGTGAGCCTGTGCGTTCCACTGTGGAACACACAGGCTCGGACGACATTCGCTACGATTGTAGGAGCAGGTATTGCCTTTTACCTTCTTACTCTGGAAGGCCGTAGTTCACACTAGCCAAACATCAAGATACTATACCTCCAGGAGCTGAATCCGTTTATATCAACCACCACTCTATAAAGGAGACACATAGTTCTGGTTAAATTATTCCTCCAGATACACCATCAGGACACCAATAGACATTTATTGATAATTGCACCAACCTCTTCCGTTAAGAGTTTTTTGGACTAAGTATATGTTGGATCAACTTATGCATTGGCCACCTATGGAATTACAGTAACTGGGACAGAGTGCAATATAGGAATTTGTTTTATCTCTTGTTATTAATATGGACCTTATTTGAATGACCTGAATTTCCTGTTCAAGTTTAATGTGAATTGTTGTTTTATGGTTTGGTAATATTTCAACCCCAGGGGTAATGTTTTTAGTTACATTATTGCTGTATGTTTAACTTGGTTGAATAAAGACACAACAATGGAATATAACTAGCTTGTCGAACAATATTAAGGTATATATACCAAAAGAATAGCCATATAATACTAACAATTTACCCATAACATTACAAACATCAGAGGAAGATAACCATCTAGTCAACCTGTGTGTTTTATATGCTTTGAACACAGGTAAACCAGGCTTTGCATCTGCACCACCCAGTTTTAGGCACTAGGTCTGTGGGTATAGATTTTGGTACTAGGCCTGTAGTAAGGCCCGTGGCACCATAGTCAGGCATAAGGCCTGGGCACCTTAGTCGTTTAGTAGACCCAGATCACCTGTTGATTCAGGCCTTATGCCTGCGGCTACCAGTATCAGGCTACAAGCCTGTGGGCACCAGTAACCAGGCCAGAGGCTAGCACAGTGATCGGGCCAGGAAACTATTTCCCTGTTTTCCTGCCAAAGTTTTTGTGCATTTGACTCAATATATTCACTGTATAGCATTTCCTGTATTTCCTGTGCCTTGTATTCATAACACCCATTAGTCAGGCCCCCATCAAAGGTAGACATTTGGGGTTCCCTCTTTCCATAGGATCCTCAGTCAGGCCTCCATTAAAGGTAGACTGAGGTGATTATTTGATTATTCCTTGATTGTTCCATCCCTACTTTCCTGGTAATTTCTGTATTGTGTGCTTATTGTGCATTGTTTTGTCAAGTGTACATTGTGGGTGTTAGAGAAGTATTCAAGGTAGTGCATTACATCTAGTCTGTAGTAGTTATTTGCACAGCATTGTGATACAGTTGTTAGGGTCATTGCTCCTTGTTTGACTAGTATGGGTGGCATACACTATCTGGGTTAGAAGTATAGCACTCTGTGGGACTTCTGTGTGGAGTTTGTGTGATTTCGGGTGGGGATGTGGGAGGGAGGAGATGTCCGAGCATCCAAAACGCAGCAGGGGAAAAGGACCCCTGTTCTCGTGTGCCGGGCACTCGTTTTACTGTAAGGGAGAGGGAGAAATACGGAGGGGCAGCTCCACATGGTGAGAGTACCATGGGAACAGCCCTCGCCGCGGCTATGCTCACGGAAGCGGGTCTACGACGGTGACTCCCTCTATCCCTTCTGCTCCAAAGGTTCTCACTCACCAGGGTCTTCCGGAAACCTTGTCTAGCAACAAATGCCTGTAAAACAAGGGAGACAAAGCCACACAGAACAATCCCTCACCCAACACCCCAAGTACTTACACAATCCTGAGGGACCACTACGGGATGCACTGCACCTGTTTTCTCCTTCGACGGAATACTCCCACTCACACGTTCTCGGCCGTTCGAGTCCACTGGGATTCTGTCGCTCCACAGGCCTGAGCCCCGGCTGTTAAGCCAGCCTTGTCCTGGGGCTCAGGACTTTAGGTGCCCTTCCGGGCGGATAAAGGGACTTTGTAAGCCACTCTCAGTAACGTAACCACTTAACTAGCAAGGAACCAAGTGTCCCCTACGCTACCCAGAGACCTAGCGTCCTGCTAGACCAGGGCCTAATACCCACTACCAACTATAAGGGCCTACTGCCCTGCTAACCTCCAGGACCTACTGTCCCTCTAACCACAAGGACCCAATGTTCTTGTTACAATTACAGGGCTACTGCCCTGCTACTCTGTCAGGAGCCTAGTGCTCCCCTCACTTAGAGGCCTGCGCCTCTTTACACTGAAGGGCCTTGCGCCCTGCTACGCTCTCAAGGGCCTCGTGCCCTGCTTGAACCAAGGTCCTAGTGCCTGGCCTGTACCAAGGGCCTCCTGCCCTGCCTGTACCAAGGGCCTCCTGCCCTGCCTGTACCAAGAACCTCGTGCCCAAATGCTATCACTGGGGCCTTGTGCCCGACTACTCTAACTATGGGGCCTTGTGCCCGAAATTACCCTACCTAGTCCTATCTGCGGCCGGGCCTTATGCCCACCTAGCACAGCATGGGCCTAGTGCCCAGAACATGCCCAAGGGCCTTATGTCCGACTTAACTGAGTGTTTTTATACTCGCCTGCTCCGTGCAGGCAACTCTGCATGCCTTGCCGTCTTTGGGTCTTCCAGACCCTCCTGCCGGTGGTGCCTCTTCTCCGCTTTTGGCGCTTGTGTCCCCGCTGTCTGCTTGGCGAGGGCGCTCGTAGACCTTACAAGGGCTCCCGCTGGCGAGCTCTTCTTTGGCTCGATCCTGGCATCTTTTCTCTTCTTTTCTTCCGGCGCCGCTCCAGCGACGTCGTCTCCCTCCACCACCGGACTGTTCTGCTAAGATGGCGGCGCCCGACGTTATTGGTCACCGCCGCGAGCCCTGTTTGGCTCACGACAGCGCCAAAAGTTCAAATGGCTGGAGGCGAGTCAGGATTGGCTCGGCTGTCCGGTCACTGATTGGCCAGCAGCGGGAAGTGAGCCCTAATTGGCTCACTTGCCCCCGGCCACCGGGACCTGCAAGGAAAGAAGAGGAATACTCACCTCTGAAACACCGGGATGGTGAGTAGCTTTCTTCTTCCTTCTTTGCCCTCTTCACAGGCAGCTCATCCGCGGGGCACCTCTCCACATTTGCAAGTAAAGCAGTGAGGTGTGTGATCTTTAATTAAGGAGAGCTGGTGTGGTTCACAGTGAGTAAGACAGTCCCGTGTGTTGTATGCTGCTGGCTTGCCCTCAAATTTGTGCTAGTAAGGTGTCCGTGCAAGAAACATTTCCGTGGGGTACAGCAGCAGTCCCAGTGCCCAGACTAGCGCAACCAGGACTTTAGCTATACATCCCGTACACACCAGTCCAGCTTTTCCCAGATTTTTACCTGTTTTCTTTTTGGCAGGTGTGAATACTCTGTTAACAGAACCCCCACAAGTCAGCTTCTTTATTCTTCACAAGTCGTTGCATAGAGTGAGGTAGAACCCCTGCAGAATAAGCTTATACTAGTTCTATAATATGCTTCCCCTCTGTACTAGTAATAGTTTAGCAAATAATTATTTTATGCTTTTAACCTTTATTCAAAGTTAAAACTTAGAAATAGAGAAAGTCCTAAAAGGTTCACAAACTTTATTACCCCACTGTATATCAGTAGCTGTCTGGTTTGTCAACTTTCAGTAAATCTATCAACAATCATTAGTAATGGTAAATGCCAGTATAAAACAGACTATTTCCTCACTCTGCATTAATACATACATAAGTATGAAATTAAGATTGTGTAAAATTGTTAACCTCTACTTTAAAATCCTTTAGCCCTCTTTCCCTGTAGAGACTGCTTATACTTCCGTTTCTGAACAAATTTTGAAATATCTCATTCTAACACCATGTGGCGCTGTATGCACAATATACAAGTCAGAGTATTCACAACTCAGCACTTTTTGAGCATTGGTTGTTTTGGAAATCCTGTTAGATGTGGACATTTCAACAGATCAGCAAAATCATATAAACAACAGGACATCTTTATTAACAATCAGTGTTAAAACTTAAAGATACCTAGTGAATTATCCCCAAAATAATGGGTCCCATGCTATTTAGTATGGCTAACTTTGACTCTAGTTTTATAGGATTGTAGTATATTACCAACTATTAAATTATTATCACTATTTTACAAGTAGCTAATTCCTTAAGCCTAATTCATTCATATGCACGCAGCTAGTAAATTTAACAGTAATGCAAATAAAGGTAAATTGATTTTAAATTACAGGTTCCAAAATGAGCACCAAATTATTCTGGATCATGAGCTAAGAACACTTAGAATTAAGATTTAGCTAGTACAATATAAGGGCTCAAACATGGGCTTTGAAAAACAATGCATGTTGAAGAGTACGTAATTTAACCTTTCTTCAAAAAAAACTTTGATATGAGTTTAATAACAATGTAGATAATTAACAAGTCCCAAAGCTGTGTCTCAAAGCTGTGCTCCAGTACAGTGTACTACTTTACTACTACTTTACATCACAGCCATCTTAACACATGGGCATGCTGGGCAGTTGCCTGGTGGCCCCACGAGCAAAGGGACCCCATAGACTTGTCAACTTTTTAGTATACTATTCCATTGATTTCAAGCCAATTATAAAGGAATTCTCTGCAAAGAAATTTTGCAAATGTTTGTGTTGAACACTTGATTAGCAATAAATAATTAATAGTAATTTTGTACTGTGCCATCTCTGTCCGTATGATTTACAAACTGAGTATCATTTTTATGTTGAATTTCTTGTTTTCCAACTTCAAGGCTCATGTTATATTATCCAAACGTCCCCAGTGTACTGCTTTGCCCGGGGGCCTATAATGCTGTTAAGATGGCCCTGCTTTGCATAGTGCTTTGACTGGTGTTCCCATAGAATTCCAACATATTTTATGAAGTGTTAACATTTGTATGCACTTCAGCCATCGTTAAACTTAACACAAGTGTAGTAAACGCCTGTCAGAAAATGTGTGTGTACAGGTTCATTCAATTACAGTATTTTTTTTGAGCCTTAGCTTTGAGTGCTTAATATTAATGGCCATGTGTTTGGCCTTATATTGTTATAGATTATTGTTATAGAGGTCTTATATTGTTATAGATTATTGTTATAGAGGTCTTAAATTGTTTTAGATTATTGTTATAGATTAATGTATGATTGTTTCCTTTTAAATGTTTTGTAATCTGAAACAAGTGTATTGCCAAAAACAGGGCAATTTAGTGTGCTAAGTCAGTAAGGATCATTGTTCGAAATGCAAATATATTTGCAGACTTGTGCATAATTGTCCGACACACACATTTCAATATGCACACCCAAATCTTGGTCTTTGGAAACAACTCTGTAAAAGGGGGATTTGTCTACGTTTGCAGTTTTGCAGATATCCTGGACAATGCACATAGCCGATAAACATCAATAAAAGACCAAACCTACTTCCACTTTAGATCCACATGCTTTAATAATTTAAACTTTCCCTTTATCTTCCTAAATTACTGCTCAGTTAGCCTCAGTTATGCATAGAATCCTGAAAGTGGGACAAAATAAGCCCCGCCCCCACCCTCCCAAACATTGCCAAGTTGCATCCAAACTCCTCCCACAACTGGGCATATTTGGTCAAAACCCCACCCACTTTCCCATTAAGCCCTTTCCCTTTTGCGGGCTGCATATCAGGACATCCCAACAAAATAGGGACAGTTGGGAGGTATGTTTATGTCTCAAATTAATTATGAGAGTGAGGGGAAATTAGGTATGTCTTTATTACATAAGTCCTTTCTGTGTCATTAAGTGTGTCTAGAAATCCATTTCCAGCCAGAGGGCAACTGTAAGGGGAAAAATGGATCCCATTAAAGGTATAGCAATGAAATTTGACTTCCAGCACCGGTTGCCAGTTGGAGAGTCCTTTTACTGAGAGGAAAAGTCCTACCTGCCTACTCGTAAGGTGGGGGACATCTCCCTAACTGCACCTCCTACAGCCTACCACCACCCACCATAATCTTGTATTTCCACTTAGGAGCAAAACGCGATACTAAAATCCACTCTTGGCTAGGAAGCTCCCAATCTGCCTGACTCCTACCAGCAGATGGTAAAACCTTATGTTCTACACAGCTCTCCAATCAAAAAGATCCACGTGTAAAAATAGGTGAAACTGTGCGAAAGGAGGAACCTGGCACCAGGAAAGAGCATCTCCACTGCAGCTTTCAATTTTTGTAGATGACTCTTAGTAGCTGAAATGTAGGATACATTCAATACATATGTGGAATATAAGGCGTATCTACTCTGGCTGCTTTCCTCCTGGTGTTAGATTGTTGACATCACATATACAGGAATCAGCCACCAAACTCCCTCCATTAAACCATCACCATAGAGGCCGTTTACAACATTAAATAGGTCTCTTCTTCCCAACAAAATAAAGTCCCCTCTACTGTCTGCAAGTTAAAAATATCAATACCTATGCTGATGTAGCCCATACGCCTTTGGGTCCCTCATCAAACCTGGAGGGGTGGTAAATCTCACGGTCAGGGTAATCTCAAGTTTCTCTATTTCTCAAATGCAGTGTTTCCACCCAAGTCATGTTCTCACTTTGGAGTTGCCGATCTTGGCAAGGTCTTCCAGGGGTTGACTTGGGAAACCCCTGCTTGACTAGCTTTAAATATCTCGCGCACACACCAGCAAGGGAGAAAAGCCACTTGGTGGGTTTATTAAATATCCATCTAACTTAAAGGCCTGCAACCAGTTTCACCAAACCGCAAGTTTGCATGCGATTTTATGTGCAATTTGTAGACCATGCAATATACTAAAGGCAAAACCACACATCCAATCTTATGAAACAAAACTACAAGATCTCAAACCAGTTCGGTTTGGAGACCTTGTTGGAATATATCAAGCGGCTGTTTGCTCCCAGCAACAAGGGGGTTAAGTGTTATCCAATAGTATTATTTAACCATTATGCTGTGACATACTGACACTTCCTACCAGTACTCCATTGTTGGTAATCAATGCCCCCTTGCTGTGTTTGTGACTGTGTAAGACAGGAGAGATAAGGAAAGTTCTGGGTGTGTCTCATTCATTGTTAAAGGAAAAAATAGCATTTGCAATAGATTATACAATATTTTTCTGCTTAAATTCAGTAAAACATGATAAGAAGTTATTTCACCTTATATAACTGAATATTTCAATCCATTATTATGAGTGGGAGCTGGCATATGGATTGCTCAACAGGAGCAATTTTTTAACTATTTTGTATAGTTGTCAAAATAAATGATTTTTCTTTTTTCCTTTTCTGTTTAGCATCTCATCATTTTAGTATGGCTCTATATTATCATCTGTTGCCAACATGCACTATCTGTATTTATTGTGCCTTATTCATTAAGGAAAGTTAAGCAAAAAATTAAGTAAGTTTTCTTACTCAAGTTTTCTGGAGAAAACCATGTTGCAATGCAAGGGGTGCAAATGAGTTTATTATTTTGCACATAAGGAAAATACTGGCTGTTTTTTCATATAGCACACAAATACTTGATAGCTTATTTGAACACTGAAATTTAAAGTTGATCTAGGACATGCCCTACTCCAACTATAAAATCTGCCATCAAATTTTAAATTTACCTCCCCTCCAATGCAACATGGTTTTGCCTTACTTACTTTTGCTTAACGTTCCTTAATGAATCAGGCCCATTGATATCAAGTTTCTAACCAGTATCTATAGATGTGTGAATGGGCAGCATGGTGGCTAAGTGGTTAGCACTTCTGCCTCACACCACTGGGGTCATGAGTTCAATTCCCGACCATGGCCTTATCTGTGTGGAGGTTTCTATGTTCTCCCCGTGTTTGCGTGGGTTCCCTCCAGGTGCTCCAGTTTCCTCCCACACTCCAAAAACATACAAGTAGGTAATTGGCTGCTATCAAATTGACCCTAGTCTCTCTCTCTCTCTCTGTGTGTCTGTGTGTGTGTGTGTATATTAGGGAATTTATACTGTAAGCTCCATTGGGGTAGGGATTGATGTGAGTGAGTTCTCTGTACATCGCTGCGGAATTAGGGGCACTATATAAATAAATGGTGATGATGCTTTGGGTATTCACAGTGCTGGGGCCATGGTTTGATACCAACCAGGGTTTGACCTGTGTGCAGTTATGCATTTTTCTCCCATGTCTGTGTGGGTTTCCTCCGAGTGCTCCACTTTCTTCCTACACTCCAATAACATACTTGAAGGTTAATTGGACGCAGACAAAATGGACTCTGGTGTGAGTGTTTGTGAGGTAGAACAATAAGACTGTAAGCTCCAATGGGGCAGGAACTGATGTGAAAAATTAAAATATATTCTATAAAGCGATGTATAATATGGTGGTGCTATAATAGTAAATGACAAGATAACTTCATTACATTATATAGGCAGCTGCATACACAAAATGCATATAAAGTGGATTTATCTGTTAGGCATCTTTCTGTAAAATTTTTTGCCTCAGGAATATATAGTATAATAGTAATAATATTAATAATATTTAGTGAGTGAAGGGGAAACATTAAACTTATTGGATATTCCCCTGAGAAAGTCACGTGAGGACAAAACACATTGGGACCTAACTAGGACAGTCTACACTGTCCAGAACATCTAATTTCCTTTCAAGAAGCCTGTGTGGAGGTTTATGAGCCAAGATTATATTTATTTCTAATGTTTTATATTTTTTATCTAATGTATGTTTTATTGCCTATTTGTTTATTAAAGGTGTTTAGAATATACTACACTACTTCTTGCCTTTTCTCTGGTGTTTGGTTCACATCCGTCCAAGGTTGTTGATCATTGTATGAGGGACCACATTGGGAGTCCTTAGACAGGTAAGTCCATTCATTCTTACGTTTGGTACGCAGTATAATTCAATTGAGAAGTCATTCTTTATGTAATAATATACTACACTATTCTGTTTCTTCTTGTGGTATATTTTTCATACCAACTGGTGCTCCTGAGCACTGAGAGGAACCATATAAGATTGTTTGCGTGGGTTTCCTCCCACACCCCCAAAAACACACTGATAGGTTAATTTGCTGCTATAAAAATTGTCCCTAGTCTTTCTTGGCCTGTGTGTGTGTGTGTTAGGGAATATAGACTGTAAGCTCCAATGGGGCAGGGACTGATGTGAGTGAGTTGTCTGTACAGCGCTGCGGAATTAGAGGTGCTATATAAATAGTTGCCGATGATGATTACATACATTACATACAGATGTCTTACTGCTAAACCTACTAGATATATATTTTGGGTATGCATTCATCTATATAATCTAATTCATACTTGCCTACTTTTGAAGGCAGCTGTTCAGGAGGGGGGTTCGTCAAGGAGGTCGTGGCCTCAAGTGGTGCACCGTTAGGCTCCGACACTGTCAATCTTAGGCAATTTTAGCCAATCACAGCAGGGGATGGGGCCATGATGGTGCGTTTAGCCCCGCCCCCACCATCTTCATCAACGGCGACAGCTGGATCCGGGATTTTTGCCTGTTCTCTCGGGAGTCCGGGAGAACTCCCAAAAATGCGGGAGTCTCTCGGACATTCCGGGAGAGTAGGCAACTATGATCTAATTAATTTAAATAATCTACATGTATCCTGTAAGGGAGACACCTGTAATCCCCCTAAAATCACCTATGCAATCATCTATAAGAGCAACTGGAGCAAAGGTTACTGTCTGTGCACTATGATGCATTTTTTTTAAATTGCAAAACTGTCAGTCTAAATAGACTTAACTTACTTGTCATTTATAGACTTACAAAAGAGTCTTCAACCGCTCCCTTTTTTCATCTGTTTGCACTTTGAACCTCCATCTCCTGCATATTATCAATACGAACCTGTCACTACCTCTCTCTAGTATCATCTCCACAACCTTTGGCACTAACAAAACGAATGTTTGGAGTTCGTTATATGACTCTAGCTTAATGAGGTTTGCGACAGGAATATAGATTCAATAATTTTTTTTTCTTTTTTGCTCAATTAAATTGTTAAAGTCACAAACACATTTTTTTTTCAACTAGGCCGAATGCAAATCAATAGGATGACTATTGAAAAGGCAATTGTTAAAGTCCACAAAAAGCTAGGGAGGTTTTCTGTTTCATTGGGACAGCACGGTGGCTTAGTGCTTAGCACTTCTGCCTTACAGCACTGGGGTCATGAGTTCAATTCCCGGCCATGGCCATGGCCATGGCCATATATCTGTGTGGAGTTTGTATGTTCTCCCCGTGTTTGTGTGGTTTTCCTCCGGGTGCTCCGGTTTCCTCCCACACTCCAAAAACATACTGGTAGGTTAGTTGGCTGCTAACAAATTGACCCTAGTGTGTGTGTGTGTGTGTGTATGTTAGGGAATTTAGACTGTAAGCCCAATGGGGCAGGTAATGATGTGAATGAGTTCTCTGTACAGCGCTGCGGAATCAGTTGCGCTATATAAATAAATGGGGATGATGATTAGTAATTTCTGTATTGATGCCATGTTTCAGATTATATTGTGAGTACAAGCATGCGGTTTATGTGGTTTCCTTATTAATACTGCACTATAAAAGGTATTCTCATTTTCAGGAAACAGGTGTTTAAATTTTAAAACACTGTTGTTGATTTTAATAATACAATTCTGTATTTTGATTTTTTTGTGCTCTAATTAGCATTGCTATTCAACATCCACGTGTACAAATCGTAAATGTTCTACTGTGACCAACTGCATTTTGAATAAATCTATAGAAAATAATGACTTAACACACATTCACTATGCAACTGGGAATTTTATATATTTAATACCCCTAATTGTGGACTTTAAATACAATTTGAAAAAAATTTAATAGCTATAACAGTCTTATTTTTGGGCATCAATAAAGGAGTGGCCTAATGGTGGTGGGGGAGCATTACAAGAAAGGAGTTTGGCATGATTGGATCAGGGTGTGGCCTATGTGGATTGAGGGTGTGGCCTATTTTGACCCAATTAAAAAATGTTGGGAGTTATGGTCTTAGAAGTCTACTAGTATGCTATGTGCATTTTATGACAAGTAAAATATTGGACAAAGCAAGAAAAAAGATAAAAACCCACTAGGGGTTAATCCAGCGCTTGTGAAAAGGGTGAAAAATATATATATATTAATATACAATCACCAATATAATGTATATATATTAAAATCAAATGTAATAGAAATTACGAGAAAAATATGAATAAAAGAATTACCTAATGAATAAATGTCAAAAGTTGACAACTTTTGAAGGCGCACACCTCCTGCGACTGCAGGGTAATTCGACTGGCGGTGAGGTATGTTCGGGTCTGTTGACAGAGGCTGAATGCATTGGCTCTAATTCCCTCCAGAGGGTTGTAGAAGTTCTTACTGGTACCGGTAAGACATATACTCCATACCTTACTTGGGAGTAGTAATTCTCTGTTCATGATTAAGGAGCCTTAATTACTCGAATCTGGAGCCCGCTACGGAGTTGTCAATGTTAGCCACATGAGCCCAGAATGTAACAAAACTTTCCATTGATTGGCAACATATAATCATTTGGAACTATTATCTGATTACTGGAGTTAAGTGGCTTCAAGTTTCTAGTTTATAAATAGTCACCGTCTATTTGTGAAGCTGGATTACTGTTGAACGACATGATTTTGAACAAACAGCAAATCGATCAATTAGTTTCTATGGAGTTTCTGTTTATTTTTAATATTTGACATTAAATATGTGTTTTTATTATTCACAACCATTTTATTGTAATGTTTATATGGGGGTCATTCCAGTCAAGATACTATCAGTTTAAACTACTTTCCACAGAGCAGTCTTTCTTTTGAAAGTAAAATATTGGTTATACTTTATGATGTACTTTGTAAAGCTTAAGTGGATTTCTGTTTTGATTTTCCCATTAAATGACCAGACAGTTAAGACATCATGGGGTATATTTACTAAACTGCGGGTTTAAAACAGTGGATTCTAACTGTCATTTTGTAGAATGTACTAAATAAATGATAACTAGAATCTGATTGGTTGCTATAGGCAACATCTCCACTTTTTCAAACTCAAAATTTATACCCCCCATGGATCTTCTGTAGAAAAAAAAGTTGTGTCAGATTTTTGTTTTACACAATCTCCATCTTTAAAAGTGCACATTAAGGTAATGAAATACATTTAACAATGGATAGAAATTGTATTTTCTTTAAGTACTCCTTCTGGTATGTTGTCTCACGTTCATCCGTCAATTATATTTCATTGACTTAATGTGTTGCTTTAGTTTTTCTGTGTGTTCATATAGTTATCACCAGGCAACAGTGTTTCTTTGACTTGTGTGTATTTTATGAGAGGCCTTGCACTGTAACATGACATGGATTGCTTATGTGATTTTATGGGGTGGGGAGGGGTGATTACAAGTCTCTGGAACCTGTAGAGGTAAAATATATTGCTGAGGAAGTTTGAGATCCTGCAAATCACTGGACAACAGCATTATACATATGTGTGTGGTAGACCAGACTAGATGCTTAGTTTTTTGTTTTTTTTTACTATTTTGATCATTTAGTTTCCCCTGTAATAGCAATAGCCAATGTAAACATATATTGAGTGTACAAATGCTGTTTATTGTTCCTTTACCAACTGTGCTACTTTTCGCTGCTGGACATTTTTGCATAGAATCTTTTGTTTTCCTGTATTAAGAAGCTGTTAGGCCTCAATTGAAGGCTAGAATTTAATGTTTTTTGTAAACTGTTTTAGTAAATTTGGGGTTAAAAAACATATATGAGCTGATATTTTTGGATCTAGAAAACAAATTTCAAAGGACAGTCCAGGAACTGTAATTGATCACCATAAGTACATTGATGCATTTCTTAAGGGTGTTACTGATCCTTGGAACAATTGTACAGCTTAATATTCACACTCCTCTACCCCTCTCCTTCCCCTCCTGTCACTGACCTGTTCAGCCATCACTCTGCTATGTGCTCTGCTTCTATGCTGTACACCGGCCCCCTCATACCATACATACTTTAGAAGTACATTTCTGGCTCCTGCATCAAGGCCTTGGAATCCCACTCCTCCGCTTCCTGGCAAGGAAGGCCCTCAGGGGTGACCCCTTGGCAAGCAGCGCCACCCATACCCACATTACTTGTCCGCCAATGCCAGGTTCTCCCTGACCCGCAGCTCACCACCACCAGCTGTATTCTTAACTCCTTTTAATCAGAATTTAACGTCTGCTATCAAAGACTTTATAGTATGTATCAAGTCCACCAGTTTCCTTTTACCTATGTCATTGCCTCCCAGGTAAATTATGATTACGTCTGGTACCGCAAAATTCTCTTAATACCATTTTTTCCCCTATGACCTAGCCAATAAATATTAATTGCTTCAGAGTGAATGTACCATTATCTTGCACTTCTAGTTGCCCAGTAAATGTAGAATACACAAGTATCCAGACTTGTTTGGGTGCCCTTCTGTTACTTCATTTAAAATATATAACCCATTTAATATCATACATCCATTGAAGCAAGACAGCCCTTAGAACCCCAATAACCACATCTTTAACACAAGCCTTAATACATAAACCAAAACCATGGCTTGAATGCCCACCGTCTATAAAATTCCATTAAGCAGAGCGAGGCCTAGCAGGATGCAGGGAAGGGATGTGGGAGAAGGGGGTGATCCAGGAGAAGGTAGAACACCAAAAGCTTCTATGGTCTTCGTCCAATCTAGACCCTTTCCCCACATTAACATTAGCAAGTAGATTTCTCCCTGAATCTGCCCTTAAGTAAGGAACGCAGCAGTTCAACTTTGGATTATCTACAGTGATATATGTCCTGTAACTAGCAGACTTCCATTTTCCAAGGCTGTTGATTCAATTACTGCTGCTGTAACTGCTCCAATCCTGAATGAACTGTCCCATAATCTTTTCCTATTACTTACAGGCAGCGCTTGAAAATAGAATTACATTGATATATGGTGAGGAGTGTGGTATTAATGTGAGATATAAAAGTGCACCCCCTTGCTCTGTTTGTGATAAGTACCTAATCAGCATTACCGGGCACCGTCATTTTCCCGCTTCTTTGATCATGACCCATTTACCTTTGCTGATCACCTTAGATCCGTCATGCCGTCAGCACCATTCATTTCTTGCTGTCTGCATTAACCTTGTGTGAACACAATCTGTTGGCTGGTCTCATTATCTCACATATTTTTAAGTAGTATTTTGACCCTCTAATGTTTCCATCCTTTCAGTGAAAGCAAGTGAAGTGCATCCTGGGAGTCAGGAGCTCCATTTTGACAAACCGTGCTGTGAAGAAGAAACAGCATCCTCCATCTTCTCCCTTGCGGCAGCATTGCTGGTAAGTTTATAGACCTATATATGTTACCATTAATTGGACAGCAGCATCAGGAACTCAGACATTTTATATTTGTGCACAATAAACCAGTCACATTCCTAAACCAGCTGCAGCAGCCTGATCCTGACATCTCCTCAGTAATGTTGTTCAGATACTTATGTTTCACATATATCCTGAAATATGTTATTTGCATTGTATCGTTTGATTTTTCCATGTTATAATCCTCTCCTCGGTTTTCTCCAGTTTGCCATCAATGATTCAATAAATTCATACCCTTCAGACCCATACCACAGTGTGGTTTATTGGAGGGTAAGAAGGCCACAGGGTAACGTGTATCGAGGACAGAACAGTAAAACAGCAGCTACCCAGTAAGTAAATATTCTGACTCCATTGAACTGCTTTTTTGTCCACGCATTTACCTGCATAGGATAATACAGCCCACAGTACAGCAATCGTCATAACAGCACCATGTCACAGAATGAGAAATCTTCATCCAAAACATGATCCCAAGCCTTAGGGTCCTCAAATTCCTCACCTGTCACAGATGCAAACTGCTATTGCCTATACAAAAGCTCAAGCCATGAAATCGTGAGCCACCTTTACTGAATATAAAATGCGAATACAAATAGAGATATGACATCTGGAGGTGGAAAAGTGCATTGAGAGACCCCCTAAACATGGAAAGCGCTCAAAAGCAACACTGGAGAAACTCCCCTTCGAGAAGGAAACTGCAACCGCCATAGCAGAGTTCTTGGAGACAGTAGAATGTCCTGAAATGAGAGGACGCAGAAATGTACTAGGATTTGGGCTCCAACACCATTACAACGAACAGAGTATGTCTATCAAGTCTCCAACAACTCTTATACAACATAAGAATTAGAACAAGACTCCATGAGTGAGATGAGCTAACCACGCTACACAGTGCAACAGTAAGTCAGTGGCAAGCCTCTAGTCCACAAACGAGAGAGCACTTTGCATGATGAACCCACGGGTGACAGCCTGCTCTCACACCAGGCACTCAAGCCAAACTACCACGCAGAGGACACCTCCTCCATATCCAGAATCTGACCTTAAAATCATTTGCAACAGACTCCAATGGGGCATGATGATGATGATGATGATGATGATGATGACTCAATGCTATGGCTCAGCAGAGACATTAGAAAAAGTACTGCTCAAAAGAGTTGACTTTTTCCCTAGAAAACCCAACAAAAGTTAACCAAAACTTAGAAAACTAATGACCTAATAAAACAATTTCAAGTAGCAATATCTGAGTACTTGCAAGGACTTGCATTTCTCAAGAAAGACAGAGGTGTTAACCCGATAGAGCAAAAGTTACCTTACAACCTGGAAAAGCAGTGGATCACTCAGGGCTCCAAATTGAAATAAAGGTAGAAATATCAATTTCCCTGTTTCTTAGTTTTCGTAGACTTTTTTTGACAGCAAGCTAAGATTAACAAACGATTCTAGTCTCGCTTTTACACCATCAGGTGCTATTCACCAGAAGGACTGTAAGCTTATTGGAAACAGAGTTACAACATAGACCGCAATACAGCTTTACGCCCTGGGTCAGCCCTATAGACTTAATACCACACTCACTATGGCAGCTAGCACTGCAGGGAGGATAGAAACACTGCTCGTCACACCATAGGTCACTTTGCAACTGAAGTATGCAAAGGGTCCATAGGAGGCAGGTCTCACTCCAAAAGGCTAGAAAAACAAAGCTGTCAAACTTTATGCACTTCTAGATGATCAAAGTAATAAGTCTCTAGCCTGACTGACCTTAATCCTTAAAAACTTGTGCAGGGAACACTGAGACGATGGTAGGAAGATCGATCGACTACCAAGTTGAGTCCACACATGGAAAGACTAATACCAGAACTTGATTCTCAGGCTCAGATAAATCTAGCCATTGGGAGGGATATCTTACAAGGCCATAAAGTCCGAGGTCAGATTTCAATTTCCTACAATGCACATTATTCTCAACAAGCATAGAATAGGTCATGCTTACTTGAATTTTAGAAAAAAAAAGCATTGCTTTAGAAGATGGATGCCATTCACTTTTCCAACCATGTCACAATCTTTTCCTCATAAATGAACTGCTGCACCGCACCCACCTGCTCTGCTAAGTCATAGGATGTTCTAGTGACCACCAGACTCAGATCATCTGGGGTGCACAGTCTTCCAAACAATAGAGGAGAACAATCAGGTAACAACATCCACTGAGGACAAATTGTTCTTGGAAGTAATGAAGCACGGAACAGTCAAAAATAAGACAAACTGGTGGATTGCACTCTTCCCTCTAGAGCCCACAGATGTTGCCTATCTAACTACATAGAACAAAATACTTTCAGAGAAAACCAAAGATGAGAGATAACGTCTTTTCTTTCACGTAAAAAATGGATGATAGCTACCATCCTCAAAGACGCTGAAGAATGCTGTTACCTTCCATTGTTTGGAGTATACCACCAAAAGAAACCAGGGTGAAGCAGAGTATAGTTCATATGTTAGATAATGGGTACAAAAAGAGTTTTACGTGTATGACTGACATTATGTGTTAGCAGCAATTGACATATGAAACTACAAGTACCTACAAGAAAGAAATTTACACCATAATTAATTTAGGAGTTAATAAGACATACATTAGTGAAGAAACAGCAGATTTTTTCACACAATCATTTGCAAAAATCCCTATAACCTCTATAAAATCCATATAAGATAATTGGCCTCCGGACAGGCCAATAATCTCTGCCCAAGACGCCTTGTACTATCCTTTTTCCCAGTTTGTTGACCTGTATCTTCAATCAGAGGTTACATTATACAAGATTTATATAATGGATACTACAGAGTTTTCCTGATTTCCTCACTTATGTTAGTGACGCTTGACGTTACAAGTTTATATACAAATATTCCATATAATCTGGGATTGGAATCTTGTAGATAAGCTATTAGTGAGAGCTATGCTTATGTTGGTCCTCTGTCTGATTATCTCATGTTACAGACTGATATAATTTTGCACCAAAAAAAATATTTTTGAGAATGCATTATAACTTTAAGAACAGGGGACGGCCATGGGCTCAAATATGGCCACCACATATGTCTAATGTGGTCTTTGTAAAGCACCTTACAAAATAAGTGATCTGTGGTTAGTTACTGCTCTGAATTCAATGATGTGTGTGGTAGATAATTGTTAGAAGGTGGACTATATAGAGAGATAGGTATGACTGGTGTGCATATGTCTCTGAGAAAATTGCCTGGAGGTGATGAAATGAGTAAGACTGTTCAAGTGCTAATTTTCTATTTATTGCAGCTCATGTTAATTTATATTCCTATGAACATTTATCTTTTAAACTTCCATCTATTTAAAGAATATTACACGACATTGCCCAGTGTGGTCGGTGGAGCATAGTCTTGTATATAATTCTTGAGAGACTATAATGGAGAGATGCAGTAGATACTCCTGTACAAGTGGGCTCAAACTGAATGACATAGCCCTGGTAAAACGGGGCTGTAAATTTCCAGCGAACCACAGACGGATACAGCATCAACACATCGTTTGGGAGACATTGTTTGCCATTAAGCAAAACTCCAATTGCTCTTTAAGAGCCACTGTTAACAACTATTCATGGAATTACGCTGTGGGAGAGACACTGGGAACAGCTGATTAAGTCTTATCGTTGTCACCCTTCGTGATCAACAACGGATAATGATTTCATCATATGTTAGGATATGGAACTACTGTATCTGGTTAGCTACACCCACTGCACATTGGGGATCATTAATATTAAGGAGATTCGAGTGCCTGACCTCTCCTTACTTCATGGTTATGGCTGTGCAATCTACTATTGTTACACTGTACTACATTACAGCTCATCAGCTTTCCCTTGTGTTTGCCATTGTGATTCACTATGGGAGCCAATGTTAAACAGCTTCCATCGTGTCCATTTCGTTGCTGCTAATTGCTGATCCGATTGTGAGCACATCATCCTGCAAGCAATGGTGCCGAGTTTCGTTGCAGTTTATCCATTTCATGGCCAGAGATTTCTTATTCAAGTGATGGGTAAATTGCATTGCAAGTAATGGCGCTGTATCTTCTTGCAGCCTTACCGCTTCCATATGTATTGGGACTTATGATTACCATTCAGGGTCAGTGAGTGCAAGCAGTTTGATGCAGTAGTAACATGAACTTATGCAGTGACCAGGGTGTACTTGTTGTACTTATGTGCTGCTACTTACATGAAGTCTAAATACTGGTGTCCAGTATTATGATGTTCTTTGAATTATCTGATACATATCAACAATATGTGCATATATTTAACTACATTTCTACTTCTTGGGAAGTGTCAAGTTATTATCTATGCATTGTAATTCAACTATATTTTAGGCCTATTTGCAGTCCAGTTCTGTATTATGAATGGAAATTAGGAGTTTATTCCTTAATCTATGCCATTCCATATCAATATAGCTTTCCCATATATCTCTATATCAATAACTACAGCATTAGCTCATACGCAGCCATCCATGTATGCTCTGGACTGTACTCCTTTAACCATGTGGGGAAATTCTGTTCTGGACCCCTCTCTCTGAGTGGATTAGATTAGCACATGGCGAGGAAAGAAGACTTCATGTTGATTGACTTGATCAGATCAGGAAGAAGAGAGGGAAGAAAACAGCATGTCGGGCAGCACAGTGGTTAGTATTGCTGACTCAAAGCACTTGAGCATTGGGTTTGATTCTGACCATGACCTTAACCGTGTGTAGCTTGCATGTTCTCCCCATGTTTATGTGAGTTTCCTCCAGATTCTCTGGTTTCCTCCCATAGTCCAAGGCTGATTACATATTCTCTGTACAGTAAAACATATTATGATAGATGCTATATAAATATGCAATAATAATGGTGTAGCTGATTAGATTAGCAGAAAGGCAGCATCTTGATTGAGCTGATTAGATTAGCAGTAGGGGAGTGAAGAAGGCAGCATGGTGTATTATCCGTATAATTCCAAAACACTGCCTCCTGTTCCCACTGTTTCGAAGCTAGAGGGCACACCATCAGCATGTACCACCCCTTGAACCCACTAGACCCTTTTTCTTCTGTAGCTGGTAGATGTAAGTATCTTGGAGTATTTAAATATTAGTCAATAACAAAAATTAACAAATCTTCTGTGATTCCGGGTGAATGCTTCAAAGCTCATTATAAACCCTCATAATTTATGATTCTTTTATAAGGTGCTGGATCATAAATACATTCCGAAATATCCCAAGAAATGCAAGTGTTTCTCAGTTGATATTGAGGGGAAAATGTGTTACCTCAGACGATGAATATCAGATGTATGTGAAATACAGAAAATGGCAACATAGTATAGTAGGTTCTATTTTCAAAATGGCATTACTACCAGATTGTGATATATGAATATGGATGGTGTTATGAGCAGTGGAGGTGGAAAACATTGCAGTATTCCTGTGGCCTGCATTCAGCAAAAGATCCCCAATCCTCTAAACTCCTCCTATAAAAATAAAAATCTTGCACCTGTCACAGTCACTACTATCTTGATGCCCCACACCATGTTTTCAGACAGACTTCACGTCATGCACATAGACCGGTAGGTCTAAAATGATCTGTGTCAAGTCTGTACTGGTGGTTAGTTTAGAGGTAATTTTTTGTAAAATACCCTTGTATTTATCATTACTTTAAAGTAAAGGATGCATTTGCAGCAATGAGTGCAAAATTAGAGCTCAAAGCTATAGTACTATACATGACGGTGTATACACCTTTTCATAAGGTGGGTAATCCACTAGAAAACAAACTTAGTTCTTTGTGGATGTATTTGATGTGTCGAGTATCATCATCATCATCTTTAGCTATTTATTTAGCGCCACTAATACATGAGAGCAGGTTTGCATGTTGTAATGATTTAGTGCTACACATAGTTGTGCAGATAATAGCTGTACAATAAGGCTCTTCTAGTTGCCAAGACTACTGAAGCATGCTATAGGTTGTAGATAACAGCTGGTGATCATCTGCTATTCTAACCTTGTCTTAAATTGTGTGTGTAAGAGATTCAAGAGTGGGATATACAAACCTTAATATTGCTGCCTTAGGCTAGGTACACACTGGAGAATTTTCCGACCGATGTGTTATCTACAACGATTTTACCTTCACCTTCAGACGATCAATGCGTGCACACTAGTCATGTTTTAGACGATTAAGGAAAGACCCACCACCCAGACAGCCACTTTTCACAGCCATGTTGTCGTGATCAAAGATTCGAATTTTGTACACACTGAAACGACATACTAGGTCCATCTAACGATATCCCCAAGTAATGTAAATAAAGAGTAGAGCATGTTCAATAGTAACCACCCCAAACCTCTTAAAAAAGCGAAGGTAACACATTTTCTTCATTCATTCGTTAGTACATGTACAGTGTACGTTCATACATAACTGCACATCAACAAATTTGTTTACTAATACTGTTGAAGAACAACAAGCAACTGCTCTTTTCCTGATCGCTGTGGCAGGAAGACTACAAGTACAGACCCGTAGGGGAAGAAGGAGAAAGAATAAAATAAATCTTGTTAGACCAAAGAGTGGTTCAAGAGGAGAGACTCATTCTCTCATATGCCCCTGCTACAGGAGATATGAGACAACAACCCCCGGTGACCTAACTTTTCTGTGGAGGGTCACACAGTCCCAATTTTATTATTAGTAAATCCCCTTTGAATTTGTCCATCTTTTGATACCAAACAGGCCTAGATACAGTGTCTTAGTAGAGCTTACCCTAATTTCCTTAACTTCTCTGTGTGGCGGAATGCTTAATTTGGCATATGAGCTGCCCTTCATCATGCTATTGAGGAATATGTGGTTGATCACTAATTTTATTGATTTTAAGTGGCATATTTTAAAACTGACTTCTTTTGTCTATATAAAATTATAGCTAAGTCAGCACATGGCCTCTTTGAGCCAATCACCCTGCTGAGCAGTTCCTAAAAGTCTATTCCGGTGTCCAAAAACTAACTTGTGTCAGGATATAGCTCACAACAGGGGCTCTTTGAAGCTGCCACAGGTGACACTGCTATCTTCTCACACTGGGAAATGCTGAGTCCCTGAATACACATACAACAGACTTTTTGACTTCACATTTTACACTTTAGCAGCTCAACTTATCAATGGATTCAATTAATATACCGTATTGACACTGCAGTTATTATTTAGGCCTTATTCCCCACAATTATGTGATGGGTTAACCCTTATAAGTAACTGTAAGTTCTCTATGTTTAAGATACACATATTTTGCATTTTTATGAATGCGTATTGAGTGTACAATAAAGGGACAAAGGGTTGTAATTATGAAGGCAGACATAAGCAATACACATATAAATAAAATATTGTTTTTTTTATAACATTACACTGACAAAGGTTTATAATTATACTGGCAGGCATATGCTGTGCACATAAATGCAATAGACACCTGCTATTGCTTTATCGCTAGAAGCAGATAATTACCAAATGAGTGACGTGCGGGCACCACACCACGTGGGACAGGTACAGGCATCAGAAATTAACATACACACTCCCCCAAAGGAGTCGCAGTTCGAGGAACTATTAGCAGTTGCTCGTGGATCCATCGGAAATATTAAACAGTACGACCAATCAAGTGAGCCGACAATCGACACTTTGGAACGACTTTCGACCATCGTGTCATTATACGCACTAACCCAACTGCCGATCGAACGGTCGTATGTCAGCTGATTTGCCTGATTTTTGGATGAAACGCTCCAGTGTGTACCTAGCCCTACAATAGCCATACATTTTCCTCACCAACAGCTACAATTATTATTCTGCTACCATATACATCTAGTGTTGGTGCCAAGGAGCGTCATAATTCCATGGACAAATTTATTGGAAGAACTACTTGAGTGCTATCTCACTTCAGCTGCTGGACCCAGTATGTATAACTATCATTGCTGTCAACTTTCATAGCCGTTGCCATCTCTATTCCTCCTTTGGCGATCTCCACTGCCTCTTTGGTGACAGCAGCTGCCACCGAATATGGGAAACAAATATCCTGGCTCTGTTTACGGCAGTGAGAATAATGAGAATTGAGGGCTGAATTAAGCTTGAAGGATTTTAAAATCTAAGGCTGGATCATTAAACTATACTTAGTATTCTGGGGTTAATAGTTTAACTAAAGGGAGTACTGCCATCTGATGTCATAGACATAACTCATAAGTTAGATGGGTGGAGAGTTAAGCAGTCTCTTGGCTTCTGGACGTTACCCACCCACCATCCCTGGTTGGATGACATTTAAGCCTGCTCGGTATGCAGGCTGTTCTATAGTGATGAATCTGGTTTTAGTACGGCTGGTGCTGTTGGTGGTTGTCAAGGACGATGAAGTTGCTGGAAAACTTAGTGCAGTCGACGGCCAGTGGTTAGGGCGCACATTACGGTAGCGGGCACCCTTAACCCTCCTCTCTTCGATGGAGTCAGCTATAGTCTCGGTCCAAGTACCGTCCAGGTGGGTAGACTTTTGGTTGCATTCCGTTAGCCCAGAGAGTTGCAAGTTCTGTAGTGCCTGGGGCGAATGCCCCATATAAGGTAGATATGTGCGCCCAGGGTGTGTTTGGTTGTCCCCCCATCTGCGGGTGTCCCATGGTTAATGCTGGGACATCCCAGTTTACCTGGCAGATGTTTAACTGACTGCTCTTTTCTCAACCACCATACCTTTGTGAGGGCGGTACTCCCGAAGAACGTCTCGGAGAGTCCCCTGTAATGAGAGGAAAGGTTCTCACCTGATCCAGAGGGTTGCTACGGGCGGAACCCGTCAAGTGGAGGAGGCTTCTGCTGCAGTCACGGTCCCCCCTGCGTGCGAGAGGAACAGAGGTACGAATACAATGAGGGGGGAAAAGAAGGGGCTGTCCGGAATGCCGCCCAGGACTAGAGGGCTACTCAGCCCCCCTTGGCGACTCTCCGTTTTATCCTGGCCAAGCCACGCGGCTCCAAGAGTTCGGGGTAGAGAACGTTCTCGCCCAAACTCCCTACTCCCCTCTGTGGAGGGCCACCAAATGTGGGGACAAGACTCACTCTGCCGGCGGTGTGCCGCGAGGTATCACAGTCCCCACCTGGAACCGTCAGTCTCCTGCCGGCGTGCGGGCGGACTCCGTCCTACCCCTCGAGACACCGTCTGCCCTGGGACCGCCAGGCAACCTTGCCGGAGCCCAGGCCAGACACCCAAATGGAACCCTGGATGGCCGTGACCAACCCCGGAACTCACAAGGGCAGGGTTGCACTGCCCCAGTGGAACCGCGGAACGCCCGGACCGCCCTTGAAACTCAGAAGGGCTGTGCTACACTACTTCCAAGGCACCGAGGGAGACCCTGATCTCCCCCAGCCCGCAAAGAAGTCGTGCCACACCGCCGCCCAAGGATCTGCCCCACCTCGAGTCTACACGGAAGGGGAAGGGAAAGGGGATAGACAGTACTTACCGGCTCGGGAGACCCTCCGCAGTGCTTCTCCCTGGGGTGGGACGTAGCTCGCCCCACTTGCCCTTCCCAGGCCGTACGCACAGCCAGGGGACGAGTTGAGTCCACCCCGCGATCAGTCCCAACACACCACCTTCCGACCCCTGCGGGGAGACACAACACACCCCAACCACCCACTACACCGTACAAACCCACCCACAACAGTACAATACCCCCAATACAATACTCAATTGCACAGTACAATACCCACGACACTATCAATGGCAAAGTACAATACAAATACAATATTCAATTGCGCAGTACAATATCAGTACAGAGTGTGTGAATTCCTGCCCTACCCTGCCCCCAAGGGGTGATACGGATAGGAAAAGGGAGGAGGGGAACAAAGGCAGGCTTCCACCGGAGGGGCCTAAAGCCTGGGGGTGACCTGAGGGCCTCGCGCCCTCTGGGGTTTACTCAGGGCCTGGTGCCCTATGGGCCTACTCAGGGCCTGGTGCCCTAGGTGACCTAACGAGAGCTACCAAACGGGAGGGCGGACTTAATGGCCGAAGGAAGAAGGCCCTGGGCCCGAGTGAATAGTGACCGATAGCCTGCGGGCGTGGGCCCGGGAGAGCTGGTCCCCACTGGGGTCTTACCTGGTCTAGGCCCTCCGCTCGCGACGTCAGCGTAGCTCCTCTTCGGTCCTGCTAGTGCGGTCCGCCCGGGCTCCCTGCCATGCTCTGGCTCCGCGGCTATCTGCTCTGCTCTGCCTTCACCAGACAGACTAGCTCCTCTGTTTGGACTGGTTCTGGTGATGTCTGCTGCTGCTGCTGCTGTGGGGTCAGACTGAGTCTCTGCTGCCGCTCCTGCTGCTCTCTCAGGACTTCCTTTCTCCAGCTGCACTGCCCGCCGTACTGCCTGGCCTCCACGTGGGCGCCGACCATATCCCTGGGCCGGGCGCTCCACTATGACCACATCACGGCCGGGAGCCGTGATTGGTCCGTGGCCGGGCGCCGCGATTGGTCCGCGGCCGGGCGCCGTGATTGGCCCGCGGCCAATCTGTGGAGCCGGCGTTTCCACACCTTCAAAATAAACTTTTTTAATTTTGCCACACTAAGGTGTTGTGTCATTTATTCAAGAATGGTTAAAATAAGGTTAAGAGTTTGAAGGAAGTAAATATATCAGCCATTAAGCATTTTATACTAAACGGTTACTCCAAACTGACAGATAACCACAAGAGTGCCTGTGCAACATGAAAGCAAGAGCCTCCTCTAGCATCAGCAGAGGAAGGACGCTCAGTCATGATGAATGGTGAAGGACAGTTATGGTTGCCAGCAGATTACTGTTTTAAGATTTCTACAGTGTCTGGTTCATGATTCACATCTCTGCCTTGTGCGGTCTCTCTTTGTTCCAACCATACTAAACTCGCTGTAGCTGCTCAGAGATGCCAGTCGCTAATTACTGATTTATTATTGGAGGCTGATATTGCTGCTGCCTATCAGCAGCCACCCACACATTCTGCACCAGCAAATACAATTGTTATTCCGCTACCTTATGTATAATGTGTCCCCACATCTTAGATTGTAAGCTCCCTTAGGCAGATCCATCTTTACCATCTGTTTCCTGTCATTGTATGTAATCTGTTTGTGTCATGTCATGATCCCCTCAATGAACAGGACTGTATAATAGGTCAGAACTTATAAATAAAAATATAATAATAATAATACCAGCTCTGCATGCCAGTACAGTAATACATATGGAAATAAACCACTAATTAACACAATAATGGGCAACAGAGAAACAAGGAGTTTTGTTTTGGTGACACAAGGCCACAGATAAACATATGTGACATTGAAATTGTAACGAGAATGACAAGGGTACCAATCTAGGGACTTGAGACATCACATTGAATATCAGGAGTGTGTTTTTGTAGGATTAATGGTTAATGGCCCATAGGAACCCTCTCCTCAATCACACTGGCTGTGTTATCTAGGGGTTGAAGTTCTCACATGTATGCAGTCACTGTGCTTAGCAAGGCAATTAAAGTATATGGCACCAGCGATAACCACAAGCAAAGGTTACTGTCATAAAACAAAGACGGAGTATAGTCACGAAGGATACACAGGCTGGCACTGACATGGTCTGTGTGCACAGGGGCCATGTAAAGACCACTATATGTCTGTATGATACATATCTGGGTCTCACAGTCTGACACAAAGCGTGGAGCTATAGAACATGGTATGACCACCCAACAAAGGTAAAAGACCTGTCACTTCCAGGTGGATTAGAAGGCAAACCAAAGCACCTCTCCTATACAAACAGCTTGACACCAGCAATGAACTGGTTGTGCAATTTAACAATATAAGGTCTGGCACAGAACAGTGGTGACTGCGCTCTAGCTGTGGGAAGGCTTTTGTCTACTACTGTACACAGTATAATAAAAATAATAAAATTACACAGTAATAACTTTTTGCTCCCTAAATAAACTATCTGTGCTCAGGCTCTTTTTTCGGGGAGATATTTAGATGGGTTAGATATACAATCAAGCACGTGTGTTATAGATTCAAGATAAATTATCTCAAGGCTTCAGAGTAATAAGGAAGTTGGGTGCGAGCCAGGAAAGAAGAGAAGACACATATGTAATTTACATTAGTGCACTGAAACTTTTTCGTTTTTACACATTGCCCCTCTATCAAGACATTAGGGCTCATTTACGAACATTGTATTTATTTGGTAACCTTGCACTAAAACATAGTAGCCAACAAGACACTTACTTTCATTGTCTAACTTGGCTGTCATGGTTTAATTATACCTCACAACTGTCCAATTTAGCTGCAACTGTTCCACTATTCTAACAGTCAGGGGCTCCGGCCTTAGAGGGGAACTTTCATGAAAATTCAAAGTATTAATAGATGTACTATGTGATAGTAGTATATTTATAGTTTGGTATTTATTTATGCATATGGAAAGAGATAAATCAGACTTTGTAACAATACCTGACTTTCAGATTTCTAACTGGCCAGTTGCTGATGACTGATTTTATAATATCAAAGCCGGAAAGTCCAAATTTTGCAGGTTATGTATGTTTACAGTAAATTCTATAGTAAATTTATTTTCTTTTTATATGTTATGGAATAATGGCCTGGTTGCTATAATGTTATCATTATCTTTATTTTATTATTTCATTACTGTTCCCCGCTAACGGGTATTACAGTGGCACAGTGGTTAGCATTGCCACCTTACAGCACAGGGGCCAGTGCCCTATCTATGTGGAGTTGTATGTTCTCCCCATGTTTGTGTAGGTCTCCTCTGGGTGCTCCGGTTTCATCAAACACTCCAAAAACATACTGGTAGGTTAATTGGCTTCCCAAAAAAATGAAGTGTAAGCTCCACTGCATCAGGGACTGACATGAATAATAAAATACTCAATGCTCAATACAACAAACAAGAGTAAAATCACACATGGCTATATATAGGTTAGGTGGAATATCACCTTCAAAATCACATTTATTTACTACGCTGTGATGAGCAAAAATCTATAGAAAACAGCGTTAGGCTGCCAGTGAAGGACTTTTTAGTTATTTTAAGAGGAGGTGGGGGGGGGGGGGGTCGCCAATGAGCCCTGGCTTGATGAATTCCAGCATAAGTACATTTTGTATCGCTGCGGTATGCAGTGGTACATAATGATTCTTACTGCCTCCCACTACCCATCAATGATAGATAGACCCCTTAGTCCAGTGATGGCTAACCTGTGACACTCCAGGTGTTGTGAAACTACAAACCCCAGCATGCTTTGCCAGTAGATAACTAGCTGATAGCTGGCAGAGCATGCTGGGACTTGTAGTTTCACAACACCTGGAGTATCACAGGTTAGCCATCACTGCCTTAGTCAGTACAAATATACAGAGAATAAACAAGGCTTTGGTAAGCTTAAAGAATTTGTGTACATGCATCTTACACTGTGATAGGCAAACTGATACACTTCAGCGGCCACATGTGCGGCCCTCTAACCTTCAAAGGGGCCACATATTTCATTTAATCTAAGTAATAAGTTAAAATAATATAGTTAATGAAAGACATCTATTTGTAATAACATATTGGCAAGTATTTTGTGTATATAAGTGTATTTAAGTGTAACAAGCTATAACCAACAAATCTGACAATATAACAGGCAGGATCTGTGGGCAACAGGTGAAGTCTCGAATGGCCGCATGTGGCCAAAGGCCACCTGTTGTCACTGCTGTAGTGAATGTTGTTTGTTCCAAGTACTTGCACAAACAGACCGACATCAGCAATGGGCTGGCACATTTAAAGTTCAAGACACACTAATAAAGAGTGGCACGTGGAAAGCCCATTTACGAAAAAGTATTTACTTTAAAACTACATATAATAGGCCTATAGTAGAAAAGATTTAAAGTCTACCTTGTATGTCCCTGTTTTATGTACGTCCTGTTTTCCCTACTGTACGGCGCTGCAGAGCACTGTGGCACCTTACATAACTACGATAATAATAAACGACTACTAATACTGAGTTACATCAGTTTTTGCAACCGTAGCCTCACATGACTGGAAGATGTAATTATCGCAGAGCGGGTGGAGCTGCTGTTATATACTAACACCAAAGATAATTGAATAATAATTTAAATGCTTTGCCCTGATTGTCTGCTTTGTAAAAGTATGTGTAAGCAGGAAAAGAAGGTTAAAATAAGACCTGCAGCAGCAAACATTCCTGCAGGTAGTGATGGTTGTTAATAGTATAACGTCAGAAAAGTCATATACAAACCACAGAAGATGCAGAGCACAGAACAAATGACGTTTGTTACATCAGACACCTATTGTTGGGTGAATGCACTCATTACAGGGGCAAACGCAGGATTTGTAGAGAGGGGTTTCCATGCCACACTACCAGTGGGTGTGGCCAGCATGCTTCGGGGCGTGGCTATAATTTTAGACAGTGCGTGGCTGCTTTCCAATTCTTCCTATCCCCATCATATGCACGGGCAATGCTGCCTGCACTACTGTTAGGGGCACAGCTCTCCCTTTTCGAGCAGAGCCGTGTGAAGTGGGACATACCTCCCAACTGTCCCTACAATCAGGATAAAGTCCTGATTGTGTCAGAACAGTTGACAGACTGTCCTGCTCTCTCCTACCTGTTCTTGCTGCTTTTAATACTTTTTGGGGAGAGATGGCTGTGAACAGTGCAGACAGAAACAATCTGCACACAAGCTGCAAAGTGGCTGGTCCTGGGGCAGGGTCTAGCCACCTCAAGCATACTGTACCCCAGGCTGGGAGAGGGGGTTTCCAGGCACTAGAATACCCCCCTCATTTTGTCTATGCATTAGTAATAGAAGCAGATGGATTAGTAGGCCAATATGGTGTCAACTGTTGGGGCACATCAATTTATATCTTCTGATGGGAAGAAATACATGAATCGTGGTGAATTCTGACCAGGCACAAAAATGTGCTATGTTCTTATTTATATAAGGTTTATTAAAGTTTTCCACACTGAAGAAGGATTTGCAATGTAACATAACTTTGTCGGTATTCCCCGGACAAAACATGAAATAACAAAACAAAATAGTAAAATAGTAATAAAAATGTATACAACTGATATGAGGATATTTGGCCAGGAAGGGTCAATATCAGATATGCAAATGTTACTTCATTTTACAGACAGTGATGGTAGGGTGTAGGAGGGAAGACATAAAGAGAAATGACAGAGCCATATACAGTCACACATACTAGCTAAAGATTGATGCAAAAATTAAACATAGTAGCAAGGCAATTTGCAAACTATAGGATTTGTCAAGCAATTCATGAATGTTTTTCAAGCAGTTGATGTGCAATGTTCTCCAGAGAATTTTATTTCTGATGAATTCCATAGGAATTCATAGTTAAGTGAAACTAATATCTGTTCTACTGGTGTTAAAGAATTGATCAGTGATTTGTTTTTGTTAATTTTGTAGTTTAAAAAAGTTTGGAAATCGTCAAGAATCTTGACAAGGTTTGGCACTGGGTGTGGGAAATAATTCAAATGATGTAATTTGCAAAAAGACTGATCTTGGTGTTCATTAACTTCCACCTTAATCCCTTTCATATCTGGAGACAGGCGTATATAATTTGCTAAAGGTTCTAAGGACAGCGAATAAGAGAGATTACAAGAGGTAATAAGTCCAACCTGGTCAGGGTGCATCAACTGTGGCATTAAAGAGAACAGTCTGTTGGCAAACAATTTCATATCTGCATTGATTAGTGAGATTGACCTGTAGCTAACAAAGTTCAATGGCTCCATCCCCTCCTAAGGAATCAGTGCAATTACAGCTGTCTGCATGTGGGCTGTGGGAGGTTCGCTGCCTAGAAATTAACTGAACAGTTCTGTGGGTGGAGAGCAAAGAGATCATCAAACTGTTTAGAATATTTCGATGTGGTGCCATGATGGCATGAAACGTTTTTGGATTTTAAATCATTAATAACCTATATATCTTCAGGTGAAAGGGTCATCTAGGGACTCTCATTGCTTAAATGTTTGGTGTGGAGGCGAGATACTGTCTCTGGGCCTGATTCATTAAGGATCTTAACTTAAGAAACTTCTTATTTCAGTCTCCTGGACAAAACCATGTTACAATGCAAGGGGTGCAAATTAGTATTTAGTTTTGCACATAAGTTAAATACTGACAGTTTTTTCATGTAGCACACAAATACTTGATAGCTTATTTGTACACTGAAATGTAAAGTTGATATGTGTGTGCTACATGAAAAAAACAGTCAGTATTTAACTTGTGTGCAAAACAGAATGCTAATTTGCACTCCTTGCATTGTAACATGGTTTTGTCCAAGAGACTGAAATAAGAAGTTTCTTAAGTTAAGATCCTTAATGAATCAGGCCCTCTCTCTTCAATTGTAGGACCTAGGTACCTTGCCCGGAGAAATGCTTGGAACCGCAATACAATGTGTAAAATGTCTTTTTGTAACAGTCAGGTCATCGATTTCCTGATTGGATCAAGGGAGTTTACCTTATTCTCTAAGATTGTGTATGGATTATTGGCATATTCATAGTAAAGACATTAGTCTGTTTAGGAGCATACGCTGCATGGTGGGAAAGAGCCTCTACTAATATTGATCATTGTTTCTGTATGTCACGTAGGGTGTGCACAATTTGCTTGTATTGATTAATCAGTAAAACTTAATTAAACCCATTGTATTTTTTCAGCCTCATTACCTGTAATATTAGCACTCCGTGGATTACAGATTTATGAGCATTCCAACAATTTGTATGGGTTGTGTTTCAGTAATAGCTAGTAGGAATTAAAGTTCAATGTCTTTACTTGTTCAACCTCTGTCTACATAGTCAATGAGCAGTGATTTATTAAGTTCCCGCTGACTCCTCCCTCAGAAATCATCCAAAGTCTCAAAAGAGGTTTCTACCGGGACACGGTGACTAAGTGGTTAGCACTTCTGCCTCACACCACTGTGGTCATGAGTTCAATTCCCGACCATGGCCTTATCTATGTGGAGTTTGTATGTTCTCCTCGTGTTTGCGTGGGTTTCCTCCGGGTGCTCCGGTTTCCTCCCACACTCCAAAAGCATACTAGTAGGTTAATTGGCTGCTAACAAATTGACCCTAGACTGTGTGTGTGTGTGTGTGTGTGTGTGTGTGTGTGTGTGTCTGTGTGTTTGTGCGTGTGTGTTAGGGAATTTAGACTGTAAGCCTCAATGGGGCAGGGATTGATGTGAGTTCTCTGTACAGCGCTGCGGAATTAGTGGTGCTATATAAATAAATGGTGATGATGATGATGATGACCAGTTCATGCCAAGAATTACTGACAAATGGGCCATGTGTACAATAGTGGATTTAGTAAATAGAAAGTTTATTCTCCAGTAGGAGTAGGTGGGGTGTGGGAGTAAAAGTAAATCCTTTCAAAAGTGAATTTTTTTATTTTCAAATATTAAAAAAAGTGACTAAAGCTGATCACTCGCCAGGGCATCCTGAAGCCATCATATCACAAGATTTATTTACATTTATCTACAAGGTATTGAAGTCACCTCCTACTAGCAATCTCCCTGTTTTGACTTGGAGTTTAGAAAAGAACTGTTCAGAGAAAGATGATCTGGCGGCACCTTACACAGATGCAGTTGTCACTGGGTGATTCTGTACCAAACCTAATCACAATTACAAACTGATCATCAACATTTACATGTTTACAGTGTATAAAGTGTAATAAGTATCACAGTGCTTCAGGTTGGATCTCAGAATTGGAAAGGAATGCCTTTGGGTAGTGTTACAGAGACATTTATGGGTAAATATTTTTGAAAATTGATATCTAAAAGCAAGATGACATCAGCTTTTATACAATTATATGGAGCTGAATGGGCCATTGTAAACATTAATATTAGTTGAGCCTTTGGCCATTAACCCAGACAAACAAAGGTAAATTGGCAGCCTTTACAGATGGGTGAAATAAAGTGAATCTATAATTGCAACAGGGAAGTGCGAACAAAGGAATTTGGGAGTTGGACAGAACTTTTACCACTCTCTGCGTTGAAAAAATAACTAGCAAACTACAGGAACATTGTTAAGCCACAAGTGCAAATGCATTTTATTTGCATTTCCAATAAAAAGGGAGGGAGGAGTTTTTTTTAACTTTCTTTATTTTTCTCACATTCCGACAGGCAAGGCAGCTCAAACAGCACCCGGTTTGGGCTATCTTGCCTACCAAAACCATGTCTAAAAATCCTGCCCTTTTTCTGGTGATTTTGTATAACTGCACGTTTTGTATACTTACCATATAAATAAAAATCGGGAATGACGATTTCAAACTATGCGATTTTATGTGCGGTTTGGACTTACGGTCATACACCAGCTTCTGTCCATCCAGTTTCTTTTGTGGTCCTAAACATATGTTCTCTGAGGACTGGTCACTCAATCTTGAACGTCTGGTATTTAAATCTTCTTCCCTTTCTTGACTAGGTCATCATTACACATGGCCAGCTCTTCCCGAACTTCCGACAGATGGAATCAAATTGAGTTTCTTCTCACCATGGTCCAGTAATTATTAACTATTGTTAAGTAATATCTTTACTTGGTATTTGGATGATTAATTTGGCATTTCATATCTTGCAATTCTTTATTAATTGCAGAGAGTTTGTTCTGATGAAGACTTTTGGGGTAACTGACATAACCATATTAATTTTAGGTTCCTCTGTCAATTTGACACTTTTTTTCCACTTGGTCACTAATGGCTGCTCACATTGGGAACAGGAACACTGTGTCCCATTTACTGACTCATACCACCAGAATGCAATTATCTTTTCCTTGAAGCTAGAAAATGCTTCATTTAGATGTTTCTGTTCTCAACATTTTAATAGTCCCCTTAGGGTCTCACTGGCAGTCGTTATAGATCTTTTAATAAGTGCCTAATCCAAATCCCACATTCCTTGGTTTGACTTGCTCCAGATTGTTAACGACATGTTGGAGAGCATATTCTCTCAGAATCACTTTTTGGCCCTGTTCCCTTTCAAAGGAGCGTGCTTTCATCTTTAATCCTGTTTTTTTTTTAAAATATTTTATATGTAACTTGGCTCTCTGAAGGACTACCAACTTAAAATGATAGAAGGACAACGGGACTACCACATTCCTTGGCTGTGATTCTCTAAATCTTTCTAAGCAGCTGCATGTTTTTCAAATGGTGCTGGAAAACTGGTATGTGGTCCTCTACTAGAGAGTCTTCCTGGGAAGCCCTTTGCCACTCTTCCAATGTTATCATTAGTTGATCTATGGTTGAAACATCTGCACATAAATCTACTAACTAGTTTTTCAATTTGGATTGAATGTCTCATTTAAAAACATGCAGAAAATGTTTTAGGCCCATAAGATTTTTTTTGGTGCGGGAGACATTGTCGGGGTCCAAGGAAGAGACTGGCCTGTCAATGAATCCTGGATGGAGGGGGGGTCTCCGGGCAACTATATCCCACCCCAACAAAGGGCTTGCCTGAGACTGCAAACTAATACAGAAAACATCCTAGTGACCACTATAAAATACAGAGAACACTCTATTGACCACCATAGAATACACAGAACATCCTAATAACAATACAATAGAGAGAGAATTATAGCAAACAATCCAAAATACACAGCACTTTCTAGTGATAGATATTTTATACAGAAAGCATTCTAGTGACTGATATCCAAACATAGAGCATTCTAGTGACCTGTGTACAATACAGAGACCATCTAAGTGATCCCCATGCAACTCAGAGAGCATCTTAGTGACTACAATGCAACTCAGAGAGCATCCTTTTGACCACCATATAATACAGAGAACAGTCTAGTTACCCTGCATAATACAGAGAGCATTCTAGTGACCTGTATTTAATGCAGAGAGCATTCCAGTGACTGCCATACAATGTAAAGAGCATCCTATTAACTAGCACACAATACAGAGAGGGTCCTATTGACCACCATACAAAATGGAGTGTTGTCTATTGACCATGCAATACTGAGACCAAACAAGTGACTGGCATATAATATATAATACAGATAGCTTTCTTGCATCAGAGAGCAACCTAGTAACCAGTATTGACTATAGATAGCGTTCTAAAGACTCCTGTGCAATACTGAAAACATCTTGGAGACCACTATACAATACAGTGAGCATCATTATAACTGATAAACAATACAGAGACAGTGGCGCACGCAGGGGGGGTTTCTGAGTCTCTAGAACCCCCCCTCCTGCGCTAACTAAGTGGCCACTGTCCTATACAGCAGCCGCGGCGCTGTCAAAGAAGCGTCCGCGGCGGTGCTGTATTGTATACAGCACCGCCGCAGACGCTTCTTAGACAGCGCCGCGGCTGCTGTATAGGACAGCGCTGGCGAAACGGAGCTGCTTTTTTTTTTTTTGGGGGTCGGGGGGGAGAAACCCCCCCCCCCTCCGTGCGCCCCTGAGAGAGCACCCTAGTGGCTGGTACGCAAACATACAGCACAATACAGAGAGAATCCTAGTGACCGCTATACAGAACAGAGAGCATTCTAGTGACTCCTGTATAATACAGACAGGGGCGCACACAAAATTGTCGGGGGAGGGTCCCCCCGACCCACAAAAAAAAAACCCAACCCGCGCGAGAGCTACTGCACATGCACCCGCGCATGCGCAGCAGCTCCGTTTAGGCAGCGCTGTCCTATACGGCAGCCGCGGCGCTGTCAAAGAAGCGTCCGCGGCGGTGCTGTATACACTACAGCACCGCCGCGGTCGCTTCTTTGACAGCGCCGCAGCTGCTGTATAAGACAGTGCCACTATAGTGGCCATTTAGTTAGCGCAGGGGGGGGGGTTTCTGGAGACTCAGAAACCCCCCTGCGTGCGCCACTGACAGAGAGCATTTTAATGACCACTGCACAACGCATATATATTTCTGGTGACCCCTAGGCAATACAGAGAGCATTCTATTGACCTCTCTGCAATACAGAGAGCCTTTTACTGACCATGTACAATACAGAAAGCATTCTAGTGATCTAATGTGCAAGTAGATATGACATTAAGGTGACATTTTTAATCTTTCCACTATCCACATTATCCATATAGACCTGTAATCCAGCAAAAGTAGGCACAGAGCAAAATTCTGGGTGCAGTTTATAAAAGTAGAATGTGGGTGAGCACATATGTATTCGCTAAAAGGAAAAAAAAATGTACATAATAAAATGTGCAAAAGGAGTTAATGGGAAAGAAAAGATATAGTAAGTATTTTGTGCGTGATAGTGACAAAATGTATGTAATATTGGGAAAGAGCATATACCTTTTGCAGCATAAAGTGATAGTTATGGTAAGCAGGAATCACTTTTTGGGTATTTTGTAAATGTAAATATTTAATGTGCAGAGTATGGCAAAACAAAAGACCTGTATACCTAGGATCCAACTGTCCAGCACATACAGGACATCCCAATGCCCAAGCACATAGCCCTATAATGCTACATATACCACCATACAGCCCTATTCCATGACATATATTTCTCATATAATTTCATGCATGACCCTTTATATATAGCCTAATGTTCCCCCTTATGCAGCCTCATTTCTCCTTCACATAGCTTCATATGCTACCACATAGCCCCTTGATCTATGCCACTGTTCTCTACAAACTGGTGCCATACAAGGAGGAAATATAACTCAGTTTGGTTCTGTGATTGGTTACACCAGTGATGGGCTACAGAAGGCCCAAGGTGTCATGTGGCCCTACGAGCCTTTACCTGTGGCCCTCAACTACTTTTTAATTATTGTAAAATTTGTTTGTTATAGTTTGTAATATTTATTTATCTCATACTTGCCCAGGGGCGGATCTAGGCAACTGCTCTACCTGGGGCGATTTTAGGGGGGGCGATTTAGGCCCCGCCCCCTTTCTGATGTCTAAGGCTGCTGACGGCTGCACAGTATGTGCAGGTCCGTTCAGCATTGGCAGTGTGCCGCTGCTCTGATTGTGTTTAAAACACAATCAGAGCAGCCGGGCAGCACACTGTCACTGCTGAACGGACCTGCACAGTGTGCAGCCGTCAGCAGCAAGCCCCTGCTACGGGGGGCGATCGCCCCCCCCTGGATCCGCCACTGTACTTGCCTACTTTCCCAGAATGTCCGGAAGGCTCCAGAATTTTGGGGAGTCTTCCCAGATGAGCAAACACCTTCCTGGATCCTGACAGAGGTGGGGCTTAATGACTCAATTTGTGTCATCAGCCCCCCACTGTGCAATACCGTGGATTTTGGCATTGTATAGCAGGGGGCAGGGCCAAGTTGGAAAATATAGTTTATCAGAAACTAAAATACCTGCTGATGTTATTACAGGTAGGCGTCTTTCTCTGAATAAAGATGATTGTTTTAACTTATTACTGCGATTAAGGGCAATGTGTGGCCCTTTTTAGAGGTAAGAGGCCTTCCAGGCGGCCCCTGAAATGTTGCCCATCACTGGGTAACACAACAGTAATTATGTACTTTCTAAAGAACTCTAATTTCAGAAGAACGTTGTGTTTGTAGTGTTGTACAGTCGGTCACAACTCTAGATGTATAAATCCTCAGTGCACCACTTACCAAAAGTAATTATAATAAAGTTATAGTGTGCAGAGTGATGAGTTCCGGTAGCTCAGTGATTGTACAGCGATACGGAATTTGCTGACGCTATATATAAATAAATGTTGATGATGATGATGATTGTGTGACACATGGTAGAATTGTTTAGATTGAGAGGTGGAAATATCCATGTTAATTTCAATTACATAACTGATAGTATAAGTATATTTTTTATGCAGATGTGGTGTGGTCTAGGCTGGAGCATGATACATTCCAAAGAAGGGGGTGGGTGGGTTAGCGACGGGCCCTGAGGGTGGGGATAAAAATTTAAATATGGGCCAACAGGTATCTGTCGGCTTCAAGTTGTATAATTGGGTGTAACGATACTTACCTTCCTCGCTCCCCTGCCGCTCCGTCGGACCCGGAAGCCGCACATGACCGCCAGACCTAGGGCGAGGAATTCAAACAGGGACTTCCTATTTAAACTCTAGGAGTGTCAGAGCAACTTACCAGTTCCTGGCTTCTGATTCCTGTTCCTCCTTGTGCCTGCTTCCTGTGTGTTTGACCTCCTGTGTACCGACCCGGCTCGCTGACCCTTCTGGATTCCGTTTCTCCTGTGTACCGACCCGGCTTGCTGACCACCCTGATTGCCTGTGCTCCTGACTCGGATTGTCTCACGCTCCTCTCTCTACACGTTTATCTGCCATTCCTGTGTGCCGACCCGGCTAGCTGACTACGCATCTGTTCTGGTGACCCGTGTACCGAACCGGTTTGATTGACTCCGAGATTGCCTTCTGATTCTGTCTGCATTGCCTTCCTGTGAACCAACCCGGCCTGTCTGACTATTCTCATCCTGCTCCTATTCCGCTGTACTACATCTTGGGGCAAACCTGAGGACCGCGACCTGCGACTCCTGGCAGCAAAGCCCATCCCGCCTTGCGGCGGTTCTTGGTGAATACCGGGGAGATCGTTAGACTCCGCACCTCAGGTAAGCTAGCGCTAATCAAGATTAGTAGTGTATCCAGTAATCCGTTACATTGGGATCATCAAAAAGTTTTTTGGAAGCATAGGACTGACTGTGTATCTATATGATTAGGGGAATATCCTTTTTTTCTGTGTCTTAAGCAGTTAACTGTATTTAAAGTATAGGTGTGCAATCATATATTTATACTGGATAAAATGACACCTTTTAACAACAGTAAATGCAATCCTACTGTTCAGCATAACATAAAAAGTAGAAACTGACAGTGTAAGCAATGTATTCTAAGACACGTCTCAGTCACTTAATGTGAATCTTACTTTTATGTGACACATTTAAGTAAAATATGAACTTATTAATTTTTTTTAATATAGACGCATATTGATGCAGTACTTCCACCATGTCATAACATATCTGTAAATACAATTCCTGCCTTCTTTATATTGCACATTCAGTATCTATATGGTGATAAGAATACTATTTTTATACACTATAGCTGTATGATACCACAGTAATATACAGAACCCAAACCCTGGACTCTTTGACAGACACACCTTTTAACCTCCACACCCTTTTCATTTACTCTTTCTACCAGTCTTGTCACCATGTTTGTGACTTCTGCTCTAAGGTTTATCAAACATTTACAGCTGGGGTTAATGGTTAACCCCTCGCTCAGGGCTGGGCTGCACACCCCCTCCCTAAGGTGGTCAAAAAGATAGGAGGCTCTAACGGAGGCTCTCATTTGTCCCAACTGGCCAGCTCGATGCACTGACAGAGAGACTGCTATTGTGAGCTAAGGACACTCTGGTAAGTCAGCATGCACCCTTACTAAAGCGGTAGTGTGGGAAGGGATGGGAGAGGAAAGAATACTCCATATTAGTAAATGTGGTCTTGTTTTGCTGCAGATGTTCTTATATAACTTATATCTCTTTCTACCAACTTCACAGAATAATGATCTTGTGTTTTATTGATAATATAGTCTATATGGTACCACAGAAGGCAAGCAATGAGTCAGTCAAGTAGAGCAGGTGGTTGTATTTCAAGAGAATAGCATTGAGAAGAAAAATAATAAAAAAATAAAGCAAAAGTGAGTGAGCACAAGTCAGTCATGTGACATGGGACGAGTGACAGCGAGACAGGGAGGTAATGTGAAGTGGGCATCAATAAGAGGACAGGTGGCAGAATGCCGGGGACTGGGGACCTTGGTATTGTGTGCCACCTTTTATGCAGGCTGCTATGTGCAGAATGTGGGGTAAGGGACGTGTAACTTAAAGGTTAGCCGTAAATGTATGTACAGAGAGGAAGAAGTTCACTTTTGAACTTTGTAGTCTGACACAAGGCTGAGAGGCTTGGGTGTGCCCTGATAAAGTCTGCTAGACACGGCGGAGTTACTGAAGGTTTGGGCAAAGCTACAGTGTGTGATAGCCAGGTGAGACAGAGGAGTATACACTGCAAGGACCATATAAGGTCTGTACCATCTGAACTGTGTCAGTGGGTGAGCATTATTGTGTATAGGGCCTAGACTAGGCCTTAGAGTGTGTTCAAATGTATATACTGAAACTTCAGCTATGTATCCTGATAAGCTCTAACTCTCACTGCTGCACTTTAGTCTAAATGTAAAGCACAATGGGGTTACTGGTTTCGGGGTACTAGAATGAAGGATCGTTTAACTTTTATTTGGAAAAAGTATTTAAAAAATTGCTGCAACTACAATATATATATATATATATATATATATATATATATATATATATATATATAGGCCTGTTTTACCTACGATACCCAGTGAAGGCATAAATATGAGGTAGTGAGTGGCATAAACATACATATAATATGTCCAGTTAGTACAGGGCCAATCTGCATCTAATTACCTAATGTAAAATGTAAAATGTAATGTAAAATGTCATCAGAAATGATGAGGCTATATTCAGTGTGCAGAACATATATCAAATTGGAATCTGTCACAAGGTTAAATATTTACCCTACATAATATATAGACCTCCAGGCATCAGTTTAAAAAATAAATGGAATGTTGAGGGGGAAAAACAAAAGAATGAAAATGTAACAATATTCTACCAACAACGATTATCTTTCCCACTTGTTACATGGCATCTGAAATAATTTTTCTTGACAAATGAGATAATTTATGGCTTGTTATTCTTCTCCTGTTTTCATGTGTTTCAGTTTCTTTGTATCGGGTTGAATACCTGCTGAAAAATTAAATAACTGGTTTTAAACTGTGCTGTGGTGTTAAGACATGCACACGGAAGTTTATTTTCATGTGTGCATTGTTCATGCGTGTAAGTTCCCGGCTTCACCCATTTGAACTGTAACTGATATTGCACACATATATTACGCTTTAAATCCACTATCAAATCGGGATCAAACTTAGATTAAAAAAATAATTATTATTGCTTGTTACTGTATTTTCCAATTATACAGGGGAAAAAAAGCATCACATACAAAAAGAGAACAAGCAGATCCATAACTTGCGCCTGGGGCAAGAAGGCAAACTGACACCTCCCTCAGCTCTCAATAATAGCCAAATCAACCTAATATAATAATAAACTGTGCCCCCCTTCAGCATCGTGCCCTGGGTGGTCGCCCCTCCCCCATAGCCCTAGTTATGGCCCTGAGAACAAGCCCCTAGTCATGTTATCACACTTGCACCTGACAGTGGCATCATGTAGGTATTGTACTCTGTGGTATCGGATATAAATATCTGCAATTCAAAAGATCTCTGTAGCTGACATTGTTCTTCAAATCCTGCTCTCTGATGGTAATTCCATGTGAATGGTAAACCTATGGGAGAAATCACTACAGACATCAATAATATTTTTATTATCATCATCACTTACACCTTATTAAGCAGTGCAGAGAATTTTTCATTCACATAGTACGTGCCCCATTGGAACTTACAGTCTACAATCTTTACCACACAAACACGCACTAGGGTCCTTTTTTAAGCATCCAATTAACCTACCAGTGTGTGGAGTGTGGGATGAAACCTGAGCACCTGGAGGAAACTCGCGCAAACATGGGAAGAACATACAAACTCACCACAGATAAGGACCCATGTCCAAATTGAACCTATGACACCAGAGCTGTGAGGCAGCAATGCTGACCACTGTGCCATTGTGCTGCCCACCTACTGGATTACAGACGTCCATTACTTACAATATTTCCCTTTCTGCATATAGAAACAGAAATAGTCATGTAAGGTCTGCCTATGCTTGCTACTTGCAGAAGGCAGGATCATGTGTGTTCATGAAGCATACATATTTACAAATAGCACATTGGTGACAATGACGATGTGGAAGAGAGATGTGCAGTCTATCAATCCCTATTATTCATACAGGATACATACATCATACATACATCATACATACATACATACATACATACATACATACATCATAAAAAAGACACATTTTAACATGTATTTTAAAAATATGATACAAGTCACACATTAAAAGGCAAAACCAGAATGAGAAATATTTAATTGATTATCATGGGAAAATATAAACATTGGAAAAAAAAAGAATGAAGAAACTGAAGCACAAATTTGGGGTGATATTTGGATATAACCACCGCACAGAACATCATTCTTAACGGCTTTTTACGTTCTATTCATTTGTTTTATGGTAATTTTGTATTACAACAGCTGAATTATCCAGTGAGATCACGGAGTTGGGGGCTTTGCCTTGCACAGACTGCAGTGACTAAGAATATCATTTCTAAAGCAGATAAAAAAACCTGGTAAGATGAATATGTGATTTGAGTACTGAGAATGTGAGAAGTTAGTGGGGAAATGAATGATAAAAGCCAATATCTTCCATGTAAACTTCATGCAAATAGTCTGCACTATTTTTACACACTATCAATCGTTGCTAAGTATTGAAGTTTTCATGCAGCTGCAAGTGGTGAAACTATATATTACCTATATGCTGTAAGCAGACACCAGTGGACTTCAACCTTGTGTATTGCTGAAGGGTGTGGTCAGTATGGATATAACTATGTGATGGGTATTGTGCTGGCTGTCAGGACCTTAGCAGCTTATGTACTACAGCTTATGTCCCAGCTGCAGGGGCAAACATGTACCCAAATAACAGGACCAATAGTGTTCAAACAAACTTAAAGGCAAATAATAACTGCAAAGTATATCCATGTTAAATGTATGGTTTACTTTACCTCACATAAGTAAAATAAGAGCTGTGAGCTGAAATCTAGCGTGAAAGGTACCATAATAACGGTAATTATGCGCACTATTACCGTAATGATGGTAATAGGGCGCACGCCGCGTTACTTTTCCATTTAACGCCAACAATTGAATATGCCCGATGGCTGTGGAAATCTTGTGCAGGAAGCCTAGACTTTCCATATCCTTGTCACAGAACCAGGCAAAGTAGTAACCAGGGCCTGATTATCCAATAGGCTGACTAGGCTGCAGCCTAGGGAGCAAGGCTTTTGTGGGGAGCATGATTTTTGCGGGTGCAAAATTGTGACAGGAAGAGGTATAAACTGAAATTTGTTTTTAAATATAAGAGAATAACTGTTATCCAACGTATCAAGAAAACATGAAAGAAAAACGTAGTAACGTTCTAATCTTGAGGCATTCCCAGGTGACGAAGACTGAAGACACACCCCCCCCCTACTCAGTAATGCTCTTTCATGACTCTGTTCCGCTATACAGTTCTGATTTTTTGTGAAAATTAAATGAGTAACAAAGAGTAACGTGACCCATATCAAAAACCAAGTGGATCTTAGTTTTGAAAATACACAAATGTAAAGATTGGTGGGAGGTGATGGAAGATGGATTTTAAATGAAGGATGAGTTTGTTTTTACTTTTAGCATGTCATGGAAGGAGAGAGGGCTCTATGAGAATTTTAGCCTAGGGCGGCCCTTAATCAGGCCCTGGTAGTAACTATGCTTCACTTTGGCAGGTGACCCAGACAATGATCCAATTCAGATATAGGAATGGGTGTGGCATGAATACTAGTCTCTAGCCCTTCTTAGACTGTCACTGTCGCTCACACTATGAAAGGAACTTGAACTTGGGACCAATACTGCTTTACTCTGCAGGACATAACACACTAACTAGGAGTTAGACTCAATGGGCAGACCCCTGGTGATATAAGCAATATGCCCTATATGAATCTGTGTACTATACTTATACATACAAGTATCATTTGTATGCCTTTATGGGAGATGCCATGTCCAAACTTACATTATTTTTAAATGAAATTGGTCAAAATCAAAAGTGCCTCATCCTAACCCCCCCCCCCCTTCCCCAAAAACCTAACAAGACAATCAGAGTTATTAATAAAGTGTAGAAAATAGTTTATCATAGCAGAGATTTGAAAGCCGATGACAGATTACGCAACAGTTGGACCAGCACGTATGCAGCACTGCCTGATAGCTCACCCTAGGAAGAGAGGTTTGTCACCTACAGGTTCTGTTAGACATACTCTGCTAGAGAATGAATCTAATAAACTCAACAAGCTAGACAGGGGATTCTATTTACAAAAATGTGACTTTCAGTTAATTAAGTGTATTTTTTGCCAAAAAAAGTAGGTAAGACATACTTTATTTTTGAGGGCGTAACTGATTTTAGCTTACATGTTGTATTATTGGCTATAAATACTAAACAGTAAAACAGCATTATCAATGCCAGAAATGGAAAACTAAGATTGAGTAACGCCTCTCGGAGGCATGCGCAGGGTGTGGTAGGCTGGTGATCTACAGGTGTATGGAAACTGTCAAGGTCATAAATACTGATTGGGCCATTATAAGTGAAAGCAATATATTGAATTACTACCATTATAGAAAGCTCTGCACTGCAGAGGAGCATAATGTTATCATGTTCCAGATTTTTTCCCCCAATAGTTTCTTGCTAATTATATATTGAATATGTAGATTATACATGTGGATAAATATGAAGTAGAGCTGCAATAATCCTTGCTCTGATTTATTTTATATGCTGCAGGATTTCTCTTTATCCATGCCAAAGATAACAGTTTATAATGAAAAGGAACACTCTTTCTATTATTTGCCCCTGTATATTTTCTACATCCTATTACCTATTTTGCCCCTTTCTTGTACAACTGCACAAATGGTTTTTACAAATTCAGATGGTGTGATTATATGATATGGGCAGCAGATTGTTTTCTTTTAACCGGATACTTATAATTAGATATACACATTTAGGGGTATATTTAATAATAAGTGGGTTTGAAAAAGTGGAGATGTTGCCTATAGCAACCAATCAGATTCTAACTATCATTTATTTACTACATTCTACAAATGCAGCTAGAATCTGATTGGCTGCTATACGCAACATGTCCACTTTTTCAAACCCACAGTTTAGTAAATCTAGCCCTTAGTTTTACCAGCAATATGTTTTAGTATGGATCCTAGTTAATATATCTTATGCAAAAAACGACGTGGTATACAGCAAAACTGTACCTAGCTGAACACGTGGGTTACATATTCTATGGTACGTACAATAGCATTGAGTAGGCTCACACAGGAGAACCATGCAGGTCCTCTTGATACGTTTATGCTGTGATGGTTGTGTAAGTATTATAGATCCACCATACATGCCTTTTAGATATTCAGGCAGAACTTTCATTTGTTAGTTACATTCTAGCTCAAAATATTAAGTTTTGTACTGTAAAATGCACAATGTAAGTATCTCCGTTAACACAGAAGATCCGAGGTCAGGTACTGTAGATATGCCAAGACTTTTTTTTGGTAACAAAAGCTCTGTGATTAAGCTTACACAAACAAACAAAACATCTTATTGACTGAGTTGTTGGTTTTGCAGGTTTTTAAGTGACTTGCAATAAAGGATAAATTTTCTTCATCCGCTGGACATTGTTTAATTTGAAAGGTCTTATTGGACTTTTAAATTGTTTTTTTTTTTTTACTGTCAACAACATTGAGATCTCTCATCTCTCTGTTTTTCTCTCATATATCCATTGCTGCAGCCTAAATTTGGTGGTCATCTGCAACACCTCTCCGGTCCTTGTGTAGACATTGTTTCTGGTAGAACATAACTCCACCAGTTTTGTAACAGAGAGTCTCTTTAATGTCCTTGAAATAGGTAAAATGATGCTTAATCGGTTCGAAATCCAAAAACCTCAATTGCAATTGTCTAATATGACAAAAAAGTGATCATTTAACAATATTTATAGAGTCTCTAACTCTGTTGTTCTTGTCTCTACAGGTCAGTCACAGACAGTGCAGTATAATACTACTTATATCTCCTTGGAATACATTGGTGTTCATGACTTGTAACAGCAACTCCATGTGGAAGGTGGAAACAATATTCCAGTGGAGATGCTGTTATCTGTGGTGGACATCTATACGTCTTCAGAAAACCTTCCATACAGAAATCTAAGTCACTGCAGCAACAGCAATGACTGTGTCAGTGTACACAAAGATGGATATTAATACTGTACAATACGAAATATCTTAGAAGAGCTTTCCATGTGTAAACAATGTTACCTATTATGTAGGTGCTTTGGTACAGTAGTAGAGATTTTCCACTCTAAACTGCACTATAAATAAAACATCATAAAACAAGATTAAACTCCTAGGGGTATATTTACCAAACTGCGGGCTTGAAAAAGTGGAGATGTTGCTTATTGCAACCAATCAGATTCCAGCTGTCATTTATTTAGTACATTCTACAAAATGACAGCTAGAATCTGATTAGTTGCTATAGGCAACATCTCCACTTTTCCAAGCCCACAGTTTAGTAATTATACTCCCGGAATAAAGCGGAATTCAATTAGCCGCAAATTGTCTCGTGATCATTCCGGAGACACTTCACAGCAAATATTTTTAAAGCGATATCTGCACCCCGCAGAGGTGCAAGGAAAATGAGTGGACATTTGTACCGTAGTAACGGTAAAAGTGTGCAGCTGTGATGTTCTGAGGAACACCGTGCCTAATTAAATCTGCCCCCTAATCTGTATTATGTAATTAGATGAACTAGTTAATTGATAGTATTTATACAAATGGTCAAAATGGGCCTGATTCATTAAGGAACACAAAACGAACGTGTTATGTGTTTTACAAAAAAAACTCAGGTAAATCAGGCATACGCACGTCTGTATTCAACAAGGACGACGGGGTAAATGTATCAAGCTGAGAGTTTTCCAGCGGGTTTGAAAAGTGGAGATGTTGCCTATAGCAACCAATCAGATTCTAGCTATCATTTTGTAGAATGTACTAAATAAATGATAACTAGAATCTGATTGGCTGTTCAAACCCGCCGGAAAATTCTTAGCTTGATACATTTACCCCTAGATGTAAAGATATTTCTTTTGTCAAGTACGGGTCTAGATGCGCTCTGCTCTAACAGACCATACACACTATACGCATATATCCAATACGTATGTAGAATATAAAGTCACAAGAGAACACACAGAAGAAAACAAACTAAACAATTAATGTCACCTGTTACTAATATAATAATTAATGACAAAACTTTGAAAAAAGAAAAAATACACATTGAAATATAATACATATAATAGGATGAAGTACCTTTGAAATGTTGTCCCTGGCAGACAGGGACCACAAAATATAAAAAAGTATATTATTTCTCTTAAAGCTCTGGCAGGACACTGTACCCAAATATGATCAATTTATAGTGTTATAATAACCTCTGTAATTAAAGGGCAGAATACTATTCACATTGGAGAAAAAAATAAGTAAATATATATATATATATATATATATATATATATATATATATATATATATACATATATATATATATATATATATATATATATATATATATATACACACACATATGCATTTGATGGATGCTGAAAACCAAACATAACGAGTATGAGAGTGCACGGGTCTATGACCTATGATTTGACAGCCAGGGGATGTGAAATCTGCCTGTCAATTCTGTAGGCCACAGGTGTGTCCACCTTACTAGTCTGCACAGAATAATGGAAGAACACCATCATTTGAACATAAGAAGAAGGAGAAATCCAAAGTGGAAATCCAGCCATTAACACAGACAAGTGAGTGCACAGCCTTTTGTTCACATGATGGCACCGCCAGAAAGAGTTTTGTACCTTCACAATGTGACGGACGATGTTGACTATGTAAATAAAATTAACTTATAGTTTAGCTTGATATATGTATGCACATTGGTATTTTCAGTTTTTCTACTGCATAAATATTTAACATTAAACATCTACGTGAATTCAAGTATTTTTCATTTTTTTCTTGTTTTTTTTAGTGTGTCCTGAAAAATGTCATTCTGTTATAAAACTAGATAAACTATTTAAACTATTGTGCAGTTTCTGTAACTAAACTAATAATAAGGTATCCATAAAAAATAAAATAAAACTACAAATAAATGAAATCAGCAGCCTGGACGTTAACAGCATATTAGTTAGTGCATATTGACGATACAGGTTTTTCTAGGAGAAAATCTTACAAGCTGCTTCTCAGACTGCGGCAACATACATCAACGTTCTAGTCTTCTGTGCCTTTAAAAAAAACAAAAAAAATTTTATTTACAACTTACCAAAACAACAAACAATGCACTAGTTGTTACAATAATGATTTGAATAAATATTATTCTATCATGCCCACTGGACAACTACTTATCATGTGCGTCTCACCTTGGGTCTAAATTCCTAGTTCTCCTTTTCATGGACGGGCATTTGGCTGGAATGCTCTTGTTACTTATTGTGGACCTTCTGACTGAATCTAGAGTTGGCACTACTCTCTCCTTCAATAGCTAGATCGCCTAATTCATTTTCAATAACACCTGAAATTGAGTTTGAACTACTTGAGGAACTTGAGTGATCCAGAATGGTTGACACTCACTACACTTCCGCTAACTTATCTTATTGGTGCAGAATTCTGTAACCTTTTTGGCTCTCTCTGTAGCATGCCACAATTACTTCTTCAGTATAAGCTTTCCACTTGTACTTTGTAGATTTGTTTTATATCAGTATTGGATCGAATATGGCCGCACGTGCTTGTTAATTAAATTATGCAGATAAACTAATGTACTTTTGCTGAAGTAAGTGTTACTTATTTGGGTACATTTTACTGTTGATCTCTATTTCAAAATGTGATTGCTAGATATGAATATATGTTATTCTATATACTGATAAATACCACTGCTCTTGTGAGTATATTTATACATTATGAGTTATACAATTTTTAAATAAACCCATTAGGTCAGAGATAGGCAACCTGCATTGATCCAACTATTGTGCATCAAAAGTCCCATGTTAGAGAGATACATGTTGGCTAAGCCTGAATTAGATTATTTAAGCTTAGCGTTGCCCTGCTCTCCCAGGAGCTTGGGAGGACTCCCAGAAATGCAGGAGTCTCCCAGACATTCCGGGAGATTAGGCAACTATGCGTTAAAGAAAAACAGCTAATGAATCTCTAGAGACTGAAGTGTCTTTTACATTTCTGTCTCCATTACTGTAGTCATGTTGTCTTACCTGTTAGTCTTTGCTTAAATCTTGGTCTCCATGAAAATGGCCAGCTCCTTAGGCATCAATGCATGGACATAGGACACAATTTTTGAACAGTGTCATCATGCCACAGATGGCGAAGCCAATCACGTCTTGTACTGGCTCAGCCTCAGGGAGTCTCCCTGACATTCAGGGAGAGTTAGCAAGTATGGTATATATGTGTATTGCTGCATTGTAAGAAGCTTCTTTTAAGATTTACTGTATAATAATAACCTTCTTTAACATGCCTGGACAATGTCCTGAATTATCTGCTATTAAAAGGTTATGGGCCGAGCTTAAGAAAAATGGTTGTTGATGCTCTCAGTGACCACTCTGACATACCAGAACTACTAGTCATGGAAGTTCAAGGTGAAGATCCTGCTAATGAGGGAACATATGTGAAAGTATACACAAGAGGCCAGGCATATTCCACTCCCAGATGATTGATCCAAAGCCCAAAGTATTATCTCGCTTAGAATAGATGATAATATCATTGTGCTCAAATGCAAATGTGAAACTGCAGAAGAGATGTGTGAGATGCTACAGAAAGTGCAAATCGCCACAATGTATAATGAAACTATTAAACTAAGCTGATTAAGTGGCAACATATACAGGACCACACAACAAGAACATTAGAAATAGTGAAGGGCTTATATGATATTGGAGAATAGATGAAAAACTTCCAGGGAAGTAGCACTGTCAATAATGATAATAGGTACAGTGCAGAATTAGCATTAAAGAAACAAGTTTGAACCTGCAAAAATAAAAATTATGAATGTTTTTTATGCAAGAAACCTTGTCACCTTAAGGTCGACTGCCGAGTTTGGAAAGCTAGAATAAATCCATTGAGAAAGCAAAATAATAAGAAAGTCAAAAGTGCTCTAAGAGATAACAGAGATTGAAATGCTGTATTTAACATCATTGTGGGTGCGTCATTAAAGCATATATGGCGAATTGACTCTGAAGTCATATGGCTAATAATAAAAGCTTCTTTTATCACTTTGAATGAATTTAGATGGAAAGAGTTATTCTAGACAATGCACAGTATTTGACCTCAGAAAGGATAATGGAAGGTTACACTGTCTACTAAGTGTTCCCTACACTCACCAGAAATATACCAGTAAAGAATGTGCTCTATGTACTTAATCTTGATCCTGCAGTTAGTGAATAAACTCAAAACAAAGCAATGTTGTGACATTCAAGGATGACAGCTGCATCATAACAAGAGGGGGTCACACTGTTACAGAAGGAAAAATAACAGACTGATGAGGGCTGAGCCATTTCTGTCCACATGATGGCGCTGGCAGAAAGCGTTTTAAGCCCTCACATCTCCATCTTCCATATTGTTTTTTTACGTAATTAACAACTTAGCAAAAATACAAAACACAAAGGGCCTCATTTAGACTTAGACTTTCAGGAACAAAATTCCCCCTTGTTTTATCATGCATGCACAGTAAAACAATGTGTAACTAAGGGGTAAATGCTGTGAGTTTTCTTAGTAGGCCACATTTACAGACCCACCTGTCAATTGGTTTTGGGTTCTGGTGACCCTCCAGAGTCCCCCATTCTGCAATTTTGAGTATGCACAGAGGCTGTTGCATTCACATACAGGCCCCTGCTCTGCTTCTCTGAAGGAGTTATATTTTGGGCCTGATTCATTAAGGAAAGTTAAGCGTAAGCAAGTAAGGCAAAACCATGTTGTATTGGGGTAGTGCATGTCTTAGATCAACTTTAAATTTCAGTGTACAAATAAACTATTGAGTATTTGTGTGCAACATGATAAAACAGCCAGTATTGTCCTTATGTGCAAAACAATAAACTAATTTGCACCTCTTGCATTGTAACATAGTTTTGTCCAGAAAGCTTACTCAATTTTTTTGCTTTACTGTACTTAATGAATCAGGCCTATTGTGGCCACATCCCCTGCAGTGGAGTTCCGCCACTGAGCATATGTCAGATGTACAAATACACAGAAGGCATCCCAGCCGTTGTCCTGGCAACGGTCGGGACGGAAGAGGAAGTGACGTACCTGTTGTCATGGTGACAACAGGACGTAACTGCAGGCGGCTCGGGGCACCGCCGCGATTCGTGACACCTCAGAGGTTGCTTTCATTTACTTTTCTCATAACTTTTTTCAGGGTGATATTAAACAAAAATGTTGACAAAACATCACCCTGCCTCAATATATGGTTAACTTTAAATCAATTTTAGAATTTGCCCTCTATTTTCAGCTTACATATTGTTTTATGAAGTGTCATTTAGATTAATCTTATGAGCTTTGCTGGTAGCTCTTTCATAGCACAGTATAATTTCTCCCTCTTCAGTCTGTCATAGGCTTGCTTGAAGTCAATGAACAGTAGGTGAACCTCAATATTATATTCAAAACATTTTTACAAAATCTGCCTGATAGTGAAAATTGGATCTGTTTTAGATCTATTAACCAAGAAGCCAAATTGATAATCTCCCAAAATACGTTCTGCATGTGGTGTCAGTCTCATGGCTTTAATCGGTTTGTTTGTTTGTTTGTTCCTTGGTTCCATAACTGATGCTTTTTTATGGTTTTTATGTTTTTTTATGGTGAATGATTTTCAGTCCTCCGCCCAACCACCACCCTGGTGGACCAGGCATTGATTTGAGGGTTGGTTTCGCAACACCTGTAGAGCCCACCCAGCCATATATTGTGGCTTACTCTTAGCTTTACTTCTCACCTTCGACATTACCAGCAAGTGTGGCCCTACTTGGAGCTTAAGCTCCCACCGACCCTTTCTCCACGTCAAGGGGGTAATCCCCAGAAGGGCTGACAGTGCTATTAATAAATGCATAAAAAATTGTATTTTCCATATAAAATGTAATCCATAGGCAAACTGAGAGGTGGTTTCCTAGTGCCTGGAAACCCCCCTCCAAGGGCACTGTATAATTGAGGTGGCTGAACACTGCTCCCGCTTCACACAGCTCTGCTTCAAAAGAGAGAGCTGCGTGTGTAAGGATGCCCCTGGAGGGGCTGAAGATGTGCCCGGTGCCCGAGAAGCAGGCGAAGATGCCCGCGGTTGCCGCGTCCCTGGAGGGACAGAAGAGGTCCCCAGCTGCGGTGCCCAGCAAGAGGGTGAAGAAAGAAGAGAAATCTTACTTACCGGTCCGGCGATCCAGCAGTGAGTATACATCCTTCTTCTTTGCAGGTCCCGTCCGCGGAGGAAGGATGAGCCAATCAGGGCTCATCTTTCCCCGCTGGCCAATCAGCGGCCGGATGCGCGAGCCAATCACGGCTCGCGGCCGGCCATTTAAAAGATTGGCGCCGACGCGAGCCAATCAGTGCTCGCACCGGCTAATGACGTCACGCCGGCGACTATATAAGTCACCGGGTGGCGCCATTTTGTCAGAAGAGAGTTGGCGGCGGAGAGAGAAGGACGTCGTGGGACGTCCAGAGCGGCGAGTCAAGAACAGAAGCAGCGGAGATCGCCGGCGGGGAGCCCTTGTAAGGGCTGAGAGCATCCCCGCCCCAGCAGCAGCAGCAGACCCAGCGCCGAAGAGGAGAAGAGGCGCCGCCGGCTGGAGGGTCTGGAAGACCCGGAGAAGGAAGAAGATGGCGTGGCAAGTTGAGTATCCTGCGCAGAGCAGGTAAGTATACTCAACGTTAAATTCGGGCACTAGGCCCGGGGCCATGGTCGGGCACAAGGCCCGTTGGCATGGAAAATTAGGGGCACAAGGCCCAGGGACCTGGGCACTAGGCCCCTACGAGTTAGTGGGCCAGTAGGCCATAATACTTGTGATAAAGGGTACAAGCCCCTGTTAGTTAGGCAGGGGGCGTGAGAGCCCCAGGTATAAAAGGGCACAAGGCCCTTAGGTAGTTAGTGGCCTAGAGGCCATAGGAAGGCCAGAGGGCCTGAGTAGGGGCTGGTAGCCCGTAGGCTATAAAGGGCACAAGGCCCTCAGCTAGTTAGGGAGGCCACAAGGCCTGAGTAGGCAGGGGCTAGGACCCCTAGGTAGCAGGGCACAAGGCCCTAGTTAGTGGGCTCAGAGCCCTGAGGTAGAGAGGCGGCTGAGGCCCATTAATCAGAGCACAAGGCTCTGTGTGCAACTGGGCAAGAGGCCCATGGTGTGAAGGGCAGACGGCCCTGGTGGTGATGAGGTAGAGGCGTGAGAGCCTCGTGAGTGTAGGCGCGGTCCTGTGTGAGGTGAGCACACATAGTTAGGAGGTACAGTACAGCGGAGGCTCCTGTGGTGCTGTAGCAACCTGCTGGTTGGCTAGCAGCGGTGTGCTCTGGTAAGTAGCTTACAAAGTACTGTATATTGTATTCTGTCTGTGCGGCGGGTATTGTTGAATTACAGTATTTTGGGTGTGCTATGTAATTGTGTCCAGGGGCAAGACGTCAGGCCCCCATTAAAGGTAGGCTCTTGTTCCTGTGTTGTTCTGTGCTAACCCGTGCTGTGGGGACAAGTGTAGTTACCAGCATACACACAGTCAGGGGAGAACACACGTAGTTTTCCTGTCCCTTAGGTCCCCGGGGTCACACTGGTTCCCAGAGGGGGTGGCTGAGTGAGTTGGTGGCAGTGCAGCACACCTTGAGGCAGTTCCAGGGGCGGCCGTGGTTCTGATTGAGGGTCCCCAAGGCCGGTTCTGTGCAGGTGGACCTGTGGTTCCGGACGTAAGGACACGTGTGAGATACCCGAGTACAGGCAGTCGGGCGGTTCCGTGCGGCAGTCGGCCCGCGGGTTAGTGTGCTGTTCCACTGAGCCTCAGCCGGGCTTGAAGCAGCCGGTCCTTAGGGTCCGTGGGTGACCCCATCGTAAGGAGACAGTCTCCTTGGTTAGACCTGGGTGAGAGGGTTAGGAACCGCCCTCCGGTGTAGTCCGTAAACACCGGCTGGTGTTCCCCGTAGTGTGTAAGTGAGCAGTTCCGTTAGTGCACCACAACTAGTTAGTCATAGTGGTTTGACTTAGTTGCGTTGCCGACCATTAGAACGTTGTTAGAATCGGGTCGCTGTTGTAGTCAGTCCAGTTTTGTGGGTGCCATCTTAGTCTCACTGAGAGCGTAGAGGGAGGCTGTGTGTTCTTGTCATCCGCAGGAGTCGGGAAGGTGCAGGAGAACCGGATCGGAAGTGGGAGTGTCCCGGTGAGTATCACGCTCGATTCCCCCTTTCGGTTAGGCCCTCACCGGCAGGTGTGTGAGGTACTTGAGGCGGGATTAGTCCTCGGACTAGTCTTGGTCTTAAGTGCCTGTAGTCCCCCGCGTCTTGGCAAGAGCAAAGCGAGGAGGCGGCAAGTGGGCTTGGACTGAGAGTGTCCTTGTTCATTGCCGTATTCTCGGACAGCCCTTACCTGGTAGGCACGGCCGTAATCTTTGTCTCTTTCCTAGAGGGACGTGGTTGGAGGTGACAAGGGTTGCGGCTGCGGATTTGCTGGGATTGGATCGCAGCTGGGATATCGGAAGCGGACTAGAGGTGACCATCGTTTTCAAGGTAAGTTCTTTTGTGTTGCGTCTGTCCCTGTTTCCCCGCAGGGGGCGTTACACGTGCACCTAACAGTAGTGCATGCAGCATTGCCCATGTATATTATGGGGATAGGAAGAGTTGGAGAGCAGCCAAGCACTGTCTAATATTATAGCTACGCCCCCATGCATGCTGGTCATGCCCACTGGTGGCGTGGTGTGGAAACCCCCCTCTACAAATCCTGCGTTTGCCCCTGTAATCCCATTCCAACACACCTCATCCATCGCTTACTGCTTAAAAAATCAATTGGAAATCTTCTTTCCTGCAACAGTCCAAATGTAAATGACCAATAAGAAATGAGAATAGACAGCTGCAACTGTCATTGTCCAGTAAGTTTCTCCAGGCATAAGGGCCGGCTAAGATTCACTCAAATCAAATTATGGATGCATTTTGGTGCCAGTAGTTTGAAAATGCATATATTTACATCCCACAAATGGATGAACTAATGGGCTCTAAAATGATGCACAAGGTCTGGATCCAGCACTGAATCTAGGTGCTCACATTACTATGAGGGCCTAGTGCCTTCCTTTTTTCCATTTATCCAATTGAATTATACTGGGAAATTTGGCTTTGACATTTGTTGAATTTCCCCCCACTTCCTTCTGAGCAGCCATATGATACTTTCCTATACTACTTTATCAAACAATGCAGAACCACAACCATAAAGGAAACAGATGGATAGTCGTCCTTTTACCTAACTTTATTTAAAAAACTGTTTATAATAAGCACCGTCTGTTCCATTAACTGTTGCCAGGTAAAATTGTATGTATCTACATTCACTGATAACGTCTTTCTTTGGAACTGTTTCTGTTTCCATGAGAGGTCACCCACCCGACTACCTGTTGCAGCCAATGAATCATTGTACTAACAGCTCATAATGTGACTCAGACTGATGATTAACATATTTGATAAATTAATTCTGTATGTATTATGTGTCTGTGTGCCAAGTGCTCCCTTCGTAGGTGAGGGGAAGCAGGGTAGTAAAAAAAAAAAAAGAGATATACTACTCACCTGATCGCTGCGCCGGCGTCCCTCCTCCTCCCTCTCTGCACTGTTAACACTGAATGACAGGCGTGACATCATCAAGTCACGCCTGTTATTCAGTGAGAGCAGCGCGGAGAGGACCAAGAAAGAAACATGAAGACAGAAGAGAAGAGAAGAGAGGGGAGAAGCTAATAGAAAGGTAAGTAAAAAAAAAAGGGAATAACGCAGAAAGGCACACTATGAGGAAAAAGAAAAGAAGAGAGGCACAGTAAGGAAAAAGGGGGAGAAGAGGCACAGTAAGGAAAAAGGGGGAGAAGAGGCACAGTAAGAAAAAAGGGGGAGAAGAGGCACAGTAAGAAAAAAGGGAGAAGAGGCACAGTAAGAAAAAAGGGGGAGAAGAGAGGCACAGTAAGAAAAAAGGGGGAGAAGAGAGGCACATTAAGAAAAAAGGGGGAGAAGAGAGGCACAGTAAGAAAAAAGGGGGAGAAGAGAGGCACATTAAGAAAAAAGGGGGAGAAGAGAGGCACAGTAAGAAAAAAGGGGGAGAAGAGAGGCACAGTAAGAAAAAAGGGGGAGAAGAGAGGCACAGTAAGAAAAAAGGGGGGAAGAGAAGCACAAAAAAATGGTTGGAGAGAGGCACAGTAAGGAAAAAGGGGGGGAGAGAGGCACAGTAAGGAAAAAAGGGTGAGAGGCACAGCATGAGAAAAAATGGGGGGGGGAGAGGCACAATAGTGGGGACTATTAATTTAAGATGAGGTGCTTTGGGCGCGACTGAGTGTGGGGGTGAGTTTGGGGAGAATGAGGTCCCTTTATTAAATGTACCTATGAATTATTTAATGGCAGTGACGGTTGCGGGAAATAAGTATATTTCTGAAATGTAAATACTATTAATTTATTGCTGGGGCTGTTTGTAGGGAGGGAAATAGGTTTATTTATTAAATGTGAATACTATTATTTTAATTTTGGGGCTGGAGGAAGGCCTAATTATTAATCATGGGTGGTACTGATTTAACGCTGGGGGTGGCTGTAATTTTCTAAATGTATCCATTTTTTTTTCCAAATAGGGGCCCTAACATTCCAGGATCCAGACAAGCCGCAACTAAAGAAACTTGCAGCACAGGTGGTGAAAGTGAGAAGAACAGGTAGGAGAGAGCAGCAGAGTCTGTGAAATGTTGTGATTCTAGTGGGACAATCCCAATTTTTGGTGACCGTTCAATGGTGTACACAACAATGCAGGTTTTTTGTCTGTAGGAGGGCGGCCTGGCCACGCCCAATGATGCATTATCAATGGTATTTTTAATTTGCGGTACCATTGCTAGTTTTAATGTGTGGTGTCAATACCCATTTTAATGTGGTGTTTTGATGATTGTTTTAATGTACAGTATTTTAGTTTGTGGAAGCAATGATTCTTCTTATGCGGACAACCTAAGTGAGCCCTCTGGGAGAGCTGTACGTGTCATACTGTGGGCTGTAGGTGATGTAATGCAGGATGTGTCACTATGCCCTTAATTTGAGATCGTAGGGGCCCCCCTGTCTTAAGTGCCCCGGGTCCCCCAAAGCCTTTATCCAGCTCTGGGGGTGTCCCATATTCCCCAGTGTGAAACAATAATTTTTCTGGCTGCCAAAAGTCATATTTAGCAGCAGTATCTATACAATATTTTGCACTACAAATGCTTTGGGGTGTCCCATATTCTCCAGTGTGAAACAATTATTTTTCTGGCTGCAAAAAGTCATATTTAGCTACATTATCTATACAATATTTTGCACTACAAGTGCTTTGGGGTGTCCCATATTCCCCAATGTGAAACAATAATTTTTCTGGCTGTAAAAAGTCATATCTAGCAGCAGTATCTATTGAAAATGTTGTACTACAAGTGGTTTGGGCTCATTAAAATAGATTCAAAGCAGTCCACATATGAGCAGAATCAGCAAGCAGGTGCTGGCACCAGTCCTGATGGTAGTCTTCCCTGTACGTCATCTGGTAAAGCCTATGTAAAAGTACATAGTCTTTTTAAATCAGGGAAAAAAACACACCCAAAAAAAATAAGTATACTTATAAGTATAAGTATAAGTATACGGTAAGTATCAGTGTAGGGTGCAATCTACTCCCAAATAGGAAAGGGACTTGTGGCATTTCTATATCATGTACAGTCTTGAAAGGCTGCTGTTTTGGCAATTTCTCAATAAGGGTCATACACAGACTGACCCCAAACTGGCTTTGTCCCTTTCAATTTATATTGTACAGTCTATAACGGCTGAATTTTTTTACTATTTTCTACAAGTGGATGGGGGCCTATAGAGACAGAAACCAAACTGCCTTTGTCCATTTCAATTTATATTGTACAGTCTATAACGGTTGAATTTTTTACTATTTTCTACAAGTGGAGGGGGGCTTATAGAGACAGAAACCAAACTGCCTTTGTCCATTTCAATTTATATTGTACAGAGTATAACCCTGAATTTTTTTATATTTTTTACAAGTGGAGGGGGGCCTCTAGAGACAGAAACCAAACTGCCTTTGTCCATTTCTTTATATATTTAACTATAAGTGTAGGGTGTAATATACATCCAAAGACGATGGCTGCATTGCCAATAGGCATAGATGGAGAGGAAGACAATCTGGTTTGTGTGTAGAATTAATGACGGCCAACCAGGAATTAAACTATTTTTTTCATAATTTATTAGCTTTACAATTACCTTACTTATCCAAGAAAGCACTAAATTAGGTTATTTTAGGCCAAAAAAAATGTGATTTTTAAACAAAGTTGCAAAACAGAACAAAACAAAACCAAAACCAAAACACGAAGGTAATCCAGATCCAAAACCAAAACACGGGGGTCAGTGACCATCTCTACTTATATTAAGCCCCCTCTATCTTCCTGGTATCAATATTCTATAATCAGCACCTATTAGAACTTCCGGGTTGTGGTTTCATGCAAACTTACAATAAATGACAATTTATTGTAACAAAATTTTGTAGCAATGGAGCTTCCCTGTTAAGCTGTTAATCCCAAAAAAAATTCACGTGATCTCCACAGTGAAAGACGGGGTTAAGCTAGTAAATCATTGTCACTCAGAAGCCAGATCCTAAACCTTGGGTCCATATCTGGAACGATTGGTTCAAACAAGCAAAAGACTGATTCTAAGATATGACTTTCCTACAGCTCTCTTTTTTTCTAGATGGACTAGATACACCTACAGTTTGTGACTCTTAGACCAGTTTAGTTGCTACGGATCCACTGGTCTCTGGTGCATTAGTGTGATTTTGCTAGTCCTACTACAAGTCTAGAAATGTATTTGTTCCATCTATAGTCAATTAGTTTACAGTTTTTCTGTGTGTTACTCAGTTACGCTATGTATGCTTCCCTAGTGGTAGCTATCATTTTAATATTAGCCACTACTAAGCAGGGCTCAGACACATTTTCTTCTTATTAACATCTCACGTGCTTACCTTATAATATGTGTGATATTATGTTTTGTTTTTAATTACTATGTTTTCAGGTTTTTTCCTGTAATTGTTTACTTCACATTTTACCATGACAGCAAGCATTCTTCTTTGGTCCAAAAGGGAAAAGAACAATGTGGGTGCACCAAACATAACAGATCATATGTAACAAAAAAAATCAATACAAAATATGCACAATATACAACTGTATCTTGATACAGTTTTATATTGTGCATATTTTGTATCGATTTTTTCCATATTGTATGTAACCCCTGTCACTGTGTGTAGTATGAGGTGCAAAGGGTACACAGTGCACCTCCTTCTCAAGCCCTGGCTAGCTGATGGGCATGGGTGTAAATGATCAGGGGGTCCCTGCACATGCAGGTGTTTCTCTGTAGTTAGTGGGACACAGGTAATGTCACTTTGTAATGCAGTGTAAAAGTCACAATAATTTGGGCGCCAGACCATCTCTATAACAAACTGAACTTTTATTTACACTCCTCTTCCTCCAGCACGATAATCATAATGGTTGCAGAATATATACATCTCCTTACTCTCTCCAGCACAGTTCTTAATGAGCAATACGAATATGGTTGCAAATATCTTATTACTCCTCCTGCACAGTTCTTAATGTTATCCAGATGTTAAATAACATAATTTACATGTCTCTTGCACTCCATACTCACTGCAGATCACCCTCCTCTGCAGGGACACTCACATGGATGCTAATAGGCAGGCAGCCTCTCCTCCATGCAGCTCTGACACACTCTGTGTACCTCTCAACTGCAGCTCATCCCTCCTCTGCGGGGATAATGTCTCCTGTGCTCTGACACGTCACTCTGTGTACTCTCAGCCTCAGGATCTGACACTACAGCTACCATGCCTCTTGTAGCGGCCCTCACTCCAGGGCCTCTTCCATGCAAAGTGTCCCCCTCTATCTTGGGTTCTCTATAGTGACATGGAGTTCTCCCCCTCATCCAGGGCACACATTCCTTGCCCTGGTGCAGTCACCATGCTCAGACTTCCAGGGAATGCTGGGGGAGCCTGGGAGCTTCCACCCCACTCTCTCCCAGGTCCCCAGCTACCATCTCTCCTCTCCTGTGTCTTCTCTCTGTCTCTGACTCTATCCCCCTTTAAAGACAGCCCCTCCTTCCTCTCACTTAGTCTCACAGGCTGGGCTGGGTTATCACCATGTTAACCAGTTTATGTAACTTTTTATAAACTTCTAGCTTACCCTCTAGGTGACCCCTCCTGTATTCACTGAGGTAAAGGTTTAACTAAAACACCACTAGGGGGGTGTTACATTTAATAAACTGATCTGGACACAACAAACCCCGTTATCAGTCACGGTCATTATAAATATTTTCTTACATATGATCTGTTATGTTTGGCGCAACCACATTTTTACTTTTGGTTCTATACAAGGTTGGCACCCTTGAGTAGGGTTGCAATGAACTACAGATCTTTCCACTATTATGATTTATATATACATTTTTAATATCTTTAAAAGGAGCGCTCAAACTATTGTTATTCTTCAACAACCCTCTGACCAACATTGCAACACACACCCCCCACTCAATACTTTTACCTTTGCATACTAGCTGGTCCATTGTACAATATGATGTAGCACATGCCCTTGTGTTTCAAACTCCCATTGTCCTATAGATTGTAAGCTTGCGAGCAGGGTTCTCTTACCTCTGTCTGTATGTATTACCCAGTATTGTCTTATAAATGTTTGTTCCCAGTTGTAAAGCGCTATGGAATTTGCTGGCGCCATATAAATAAATGTTGATGATGATGATGATGATTCTTCTTTGGCCCTTATGCCCCCAGCAATATTCCTTCAATCTTATGCGAGTAATTTCCTTGATCATTACTATATATTGATGTTTATGACACTTATTTACACTATATTGCCCTATAGATATGACCAGTCACAATGGCAACTTGGTTGTGATTGGTTGACATAGTTGTTATATTCATTTTAGATACATGGGTGACGGCTCTCTCCCGTTTAAGTCATGCACCACAAGTTACACAAATCCTTTTCTGGAAAATATTCTAACACTTTGTTTTGGGTTATTTCAGTTTCCCTACCTTTTGTTGCACCCCGCCCCTTGTATTACTTCCCATTTATCCCCTCCACCATCTTTCTCAACATTCGATGACCAACTCTTATTGACCCTCCCTAGAGTATCTGTCTATAACTTAATGTTTTCCATTTTGCTTACAAAATGTAGCCTGAATTGTTATTAATAATACTGACTTATCTTTTCCTACCAGAAATGTATCCCTACATGCTCTAACCAAGCTAATACCCACCTTAACCTTTCCTTCTGGCTGGCCAAAGGCATCCTGACTTTAAACAATCTATTTAATTTAGAGGTTCTCCTTTTCTTTGTCCAACTCAGGGAAAACAGTAAATGGACCACTCCCATGATCTATCTGGTAGCAGCTACTTGCTTGTCAAAGGCATTGCAGATATACTAAAAAGTAGTGGCAGACAAGGCAGCCTGGTGGCTAGCAAGTTAGATATTGTTGCAACAATATTTTTTTGCAGAATTGACTCCAAAATACCACTACTCCAGAGTTCTATTGAATTACTAGATTATGCTGCCACAGCTAGGGTATGCCCAGGAAAATGGGACTTGAAGGGGACAGAATTAGGTGGAAGGACAGAATATATTAGTGGGACTAGAGGAATATGGAAGTCTGCTGATGTGCAAAAGGCAGATGGACTAGGCTAGAGTACGAACAGCAAGGCATAATGACTAGCTACCCAAAAATGCTAACGTGAAAATGTCTTTGGAGGATGAATGAATAGTCACAGGAAATAGGTTTCTCTGAAGAGAGGCTTGCGGAGCTGGCAGGAATCTGCCTAGGTGAGTCTTCTGAGGACACCTAGACAATTGGCATTTTCAAGACACTTAGGACAGATAAGTAGCAGTTGGTATGGAAAAGAGAGTAGTAAATATTTGTGGTTCTTTCTTGAGGGTTCTTTCTTGCCTTATTTCTCTGACACATATGTTAATTAAGGTAGAAAGGCACATGACTTTCTTCAAAGACAGATAATTAACCCCACCCTTTCAAGCACCTGCTGTGATCCAATAAATTGATTGAGCAACTTGTTGTTTAGTATCAGTAGCTGATGGGGAGTGTTGGTCCTCTGTTGCCATTTGGCGTTTGCTGTGGTACCGCTTGATAAGTTAGCTCTCAATTTAAAAACACATGCATGTATGACCGAATAGACAGACTCTACTTATTTAGAGTTAAGACCACTCTATCAGCAGAAGTGCCTTGACGGGGCGGGTGGCTTATCATGCATTTGCAAATGTGTGTAACTGAGATTTCTGCATTTTACGTGCAAGTAGAATAGCAGCTCTTTTACTGGTTCACAGGAGTGTGCTAGGGGATTTTTCTCTTTATTTTGCCTTTATGCCTAACCCCACCATTTCAAGCACCTGCTGTGAACCTATAAATTGTTCGAGCAACTTCACATTCTGTATTTGTTTTTTGAGAGGCATGTTTGGTATTAATAGCTGATGGGAAGTGCTGGTGCTGTCTTGCCATTTGAATGTTCCTGGGATACCTCTTGGTAAATGATCTCTCAATTTAAAAACACAGGAATGTATGACAGAATATGGGGACTCTCTTTGTTTAGAGTTAGGACCATCCTATTGGCAGAAGCGCCATGATGGAGCAGAAGGCTTACCATACATTTGCAAATATGTGTAACTGAGGACTTTTTTTTATGTACAAATCGAAATAGCAGCTCCTTTACTGGTTATAGCAGTGTGCTGGGGGATTATTCTCAGTATTTGTTCCTTTCTGGATAATTCAACCCTTTCAAGCCCCTGCTGTGAACCTATAAATTGATTGAGCAACTTCCATTTCTGTAATGTTGATTCTTTCTAAGAAAATCATGCAACGATTTTCCTACCTGAATTGGTGGGTTCATATAAGATTTTTTTTCTGTGTTTTTGTTGTTTTTAGTGATCAGTACACAGGGCTGTCACATCAGCATAGCATTGCGGTTAGATTGGCATCTTATTAGCAGCAGCCATATCAACATTACTAAAAATGAAAACTGTTGGTTTCTCTGCGGTTACTCAACATCTAAATTGTGCAATGACATTATCCTTTACACCCCTTTGTGATGCATCTCAGCCCTTCAGTGTCTTGATGAGTTTTAGTATTTGCGAACACGAGGGCAAGTAATTTCACCATGGATGAATTGTGGGTCCTGGTGAAATAAGGGAAATGTACCTTGTTGGCATCAACAGAATGAAAAGGGGGCCTATGGGGTTTTGAAGCACAAAATCTTCATAAACATATTCCAGGATTGCTCCACACAACAACTTAAAAGGTGGTGGAACGATCCAAACCACAGGCAGACAGATGTGCTGGTGTGTCTGAGGAGGAGGATTAGAAGAGGTATGTAAGGCTTTCTGGAATCCTGGAATTGTCAATGCGATTTTTCCAGTACACAAGATATCTTTAACCTCCAAGACATACTAATAATCAGTCTTGGTAGTATATTTGATTTTAAATGCCTGATAAATAATATGATTGTTTAATGTTTAACATGAGAAACGATTAACAGTTTAATTGTTCATTATAAAATATGCATTCCTCAGATTTGTTTAAACAGACCTTAACGGTTAATCCCCCAAACACAATAATATATCTCTTCGCCACAAAAAAAATTCATTATGAGACAGAATAGCTTGTATGATCCTTTAATCAAACAATTGTACCGTAAAACATATATGAGGCTAAACATTACATAATTGTTTGTGTGATTGGAAAGTAGTTTCAAAATATTGAAAAAAGAAAAGAAAGTCCCACAAAAGCATAACTCCCACCCATTCCGATTTTGCGGGACAGCCCCGTTTTGAGGGTTTTGTTCCGCCACCCTGATCGGAGGCACTGGTGCACTCGGTAATGGAAGTTTTTGGAGGAGAGGGAAGAAGACTATGGGACAGCCTAGCACTTTAAGAGTAAAAGTGCTAGGCACGCCCCTGGGTGTAGCCACCCCCCAAATGTAGGTATGCAAAAGGGCAAAAGCAGGTATTTAAAACAATAATGCATTGATTTAATAAGACACCTTTTTTACATTTTTATAAAGTTTGTAAAGGTACAAGACTGCTGAACGAAGGACTACAATATAGATGCAACATACAAAAAAAGAGACCTAAGTGAATTAAAGGGTTATATTGCTATAACATCTCTGCTATAAAATGTAGTTTCTTAGTGGCCATTTTGAATCAAATATAAATGGGCATCTACTGCGAAAATGTGTCTTGTTTCCACATTTAGATGGATAACTACAAGTGTAGGTATCCATCTGAACGTGGTCATCTTGTCACAGTAGATGAACATTTAGAGTTTTTTATAAATGGACAGTAAGAACTATATTTTTTGTTTTTTTAAAGGTGCTAAAAATATTCAAAATATGACAAAAATTTCTATTATTGTGAGTGATATATATTTAGTGTATAAAGTGTGCTCCTGTATTCATGACCCATATACAGGATGTAATGATATTTTTTGAAATACAACACATCTCACATGGAACATTTAAATGTTCATGTATTATATTACACAAAATGGCAAGACAGCCATTAACCCGTGTTGGAGGAGGCGGTGGAGCCCCTGCAGCGGAGAAAGAGGTGGAGCCCCTGCAGCGGAGAAAGAGGTGGAGCCCCTGCAGCGGAGAAAGAGGTGGAGCCCCTGCAGCGGAGAAAGAGGTGGAGCCTCTGCAGCGGAGAAAGATGTGGAGCCTCTGCAGCGGAGAAAGAGGTGAAGCCCCTGCAGTGGAGAAAGAGGTGGAGCCCCTGCAGCGGAGAAAGAGGTGGAGCACTTGCAGCGGAGAAAGAGTTGGAGCCCCTGCAGCGGAGAAAGAGGTGGAGCCCCTGCAGCGGAGAAAGAGGTGGAGCCTCTGCAGCGGAGAAAGAGGTGGAGCCTCTACAGTGGAAAAAGAGGTGGAGCCCCCAGCCATGGAGGAGGAAGTGGAACCCTCTTCCAGACAGCTGCTGCAGAGTAATAGCCTCCACCATTTCTGATTTTGAGGTGATAGAGGTCACCTAACCAATCATTTCAAAATATATCTATATATAATATAGATATAGATGTAATGGACCTGATTCATTAAGGAAAGTAAGGCAAGAAAAGGAGTGAGTTTTCTCCAGAACAAACCCATGTTACAATGCAAGGGGTGGAAATTAGTTCGGGTTTTTTTGCACAAAATGTAAATATTGTCTTGTTTCTCATGTAGCAAACAAATATTTCATAGCTTATTTGTACACTGAAACTTAAAGGTGATATAGGACATGCCCTACCACAAATATAAATCTGCCATCACATTTTAAATTTACTTCCCCCTCCAATGCAACATGGTTTTGCCAAGTTATAAAGTTATTAATTTTTTTGCTTTTTTTTTTTTTGCTTAATGAATCAGGCTCAATATGTTCGTTAACTTGCCTGCTTATCAGTAATTATTACTAATATTTTTATGTTTTATTTATAAAGCGCCACAAATGGTCTGCAACGCTGTACAGAGAGGATACAGTTAAAGAGTACATGGCATATATACTCAGCCGTCGGCACTAGTATTTGGAAACTTAAAGTAGCCGCCAAGTTAGAGCAAGAGATACGGCAGAAAAACAGCCTACTTCTGTGTGTGCTCCTGAGTTTGACTAGGATGTGGCTGCACGGGAACGCCCTTACTGTATATTGCCTACGTGAATCCCCCCATTCCCCACTCCATTCACTCCCCTAAATCATAGGCTGCAGTAAGTGTCGTTTGCGCTGGAGCTGACTTAGACGTGGCTGCGTTCTGTTGAGCATCTTCCGGTTCTGAGCATGTGCAGCGTGATTTTTGTGAACGATATACACAAAGCCGGCAGAAACGTTCCTTAATGACTCAGGCCCCATGTGCTATTTTTGGGGTATTTCCTATATTTTTACAAGGATGAGCATGAAACTGCAGTCCAAAATGGCGGTGCTTGCAGGGGGCAACATTTTGCTTGAGGACCTGGGTGGATTGGGACTATCTTTGGTGAGTGCAGGCTAGGTGCATGAATGCAAGTAGAGAAAAAATCCCTCAAAAGTAATAAATGTACATATAAAGCAGCTGTGAAAAAATAATGCTCTAAATCAAATAACAATGGACAGTGGAAGTCTATTTGAAAAAAAAAAACATTATAATATCAGCTTGATTTAAAAGAGTAATAATATTCAATTTATTTACATCACTCAATTAAAAGCATACAAGATCAATGTTTACAATGTGAAAAGCACGTCAAACAAACGGTGCTGACACAGGTATGCTGAACCACTTTGCTGTTGTTTATTCAGGAATGTTAGGATGGTAGAAACAGCAACTCTTGTAGTTCCAGCAATTCACACAAGCAAACCAAAATATTCAGAGTTCCATGCGACCCTGCTGCTAGCTAGACACACAGTCTCCTCACTAGCCACTGGCTACTGGCTGGCATCGGTTGCCCCTCCGACAAGACAGGTCCAGCTATTTAAGCTTCCACCCCAGCACTAACTAGCTAAATCACACCCAGACCTGTGTTATCCTGTGATCTGTGTGTAATGAAGAGATAACCCTGTCTGCAGCCTGAGCCTGCAGACTCCCAGAGGAACTATCAGTCTCTCCCTTCACGGCAAACTGTCCTTTTTGCCACATACCCCTCCCCTTAGCTTATCAACAGGCAAAGTGGATACTACAGGGAGTGCATGTTTACGGGACAGAGTAACCGTGTTTCTATGTATAGCTCCAGGTCTATGCTCTATGCTAAAATTGAAAGTCATTGACCTCTTTATTTATATGCATTTTAATGGAGCATGGTTCGTCATCCGGGTAGATTCCCTACCTAAGAGGTACTAACAGAGGACTTCCGCAGCCCATTTGATGACAAGGCACTCCTGTCCAACCGTCACATACTTCTTATCTCTAGGTAAGAGCTTGCGACTTAAATACAGGATGGCCCAGACCTACTCCCAAAGCATTGGTCTGCAGATAAAAAAAAATTGTGAAATCAGTGCTTGTAGCACCAGCGCCCTACATAAAGACATCCTTAGGTCCTCCCAGGCAGCTTTGACCGACTCAGACCAGTTTAGATTGTCTGGACAGGCTTTCTTAAGGAGCTATGTCAGGGGAGTAGCCAGGGCGGCAAAGTTCTCTATGGACCGGCGGTAATATCCTGCCAAGAAATGTCCTCAATTGGATTTTCCTCTCTGACTTGGGCCAGCTCTTTACAAGTTCCACTTTGTCAACCTGGGGTTTGACCTTCCGCCATCCAACTAAATATCCCAGATATTTAAACAACAAATCAAAGATGACTAAGTCCACGGCGCAAAACAATGTATCAAATCAAGAAAGGCAGCCTGTAGCAAACTATATAGGAAACACCAATCCCTATCAGATATATATGTACAAACAGCAAATTTGCAAACAGGCGCCAATCATCTATAAATCCACCAAAATAAAAAATCAATAATAAAAAGTCCAGAAAAGTATATATGAGTATAAAGGAAGTCCTATGTTCCAAAAGGCACAGTTGTGGAATCTTCTGATCAAGTCAAATATTTCAATATTCCTCATAGGTCATACATGTAAAAGAAAAGAAGAAAAACAAAAAAAACATAGTGCAATCCACATATATATCAAAAATGTAGATGGAGGAGAAAAAAAAATCCCTATGTACTCCGTGCAATAATAGATAAACGGGAACATCCCAGATATTTAGTCTGTGGCATGGCTAATGCACATTTTTTGGGATTGGCCGTAAGGTCATGTGCCCTCAAAGACTCCAAAACAACCCCTAATTTGGAAAGATGTGACTCTTAATACTGTGTATATATGACTATATTATCCAGATATGCAATAGCATATGCATTGTGTGGCTTTTAGAGCTTATCCATAGCTCTCTCGAATGTTGCAGGTGCTCCATGTAGCCGTAAAGGCAATACGTTGTACACGAATAAGTTTTGATTTGGGCAGAGGCTGTTAGGGATATCTGCCAATAACCCTTTGTGAGGTCTAAAGTAGACAAATACTCACTCCCGGCTAAGTTCTCTACCAGTTCATCTATCCATGGCATAGGATAGGTGTCGAACTGGGAGACCTTATTTAACTGTCTAAAGTCATTGCAAAAGCATATCGTTCCATTGGGCTTCGGGACCAACACAATCGGATTACTTCACTCGCTGGTGGATTCTTCCACAACGTCCAGTTGAACCATGATTTCAACTTTGCACTTCACTGCAGCTCATCTATCCTTTCGTATACGGTAGGGCCGTTGCTTAACTACCACCCCAATTGACATGATAAATTTGTTCTTCCTGCCTTTTACTCCACTGGCGGACTATAGTTCACTGGGCCAACCGTCAACCATATGACCTCATAAGGTCCCTGCCAATGTGCAATTGTCACCTGGGTTGAAAGACCGGACTAATGCCGAGTGTGATAATGCCTTCGCTGACGCTCCTGGGCATCCTCTAATTGTTGTTTCACCAGACAACCTATTTGTCTTATTCATCTGTACGATTGTGCAACAAACTGAACTACATTTGGCTCCTTGTTTTTTTTTATTGTCCACCGATGTGTGGACGGCTTTTATGCCAAGTAGCTGACTTGACTCTTTCATCAATTTTGACATGAAAGGAGTGCCCTGGTCAGTTAGGATTTCTTTCTGAATTCCCAACCTCATATAAAGTAGTAGTAGCTCCTTGGATATGGTACTTGACTTGATATTATATAAGGGAATGGCTTCCTGATAGTCCAGAATCACCAAGACATACTGGTTGCCGCAAGCCGATTTTTCCAACAGACCCACCAGGTCCATGCTTATCCGTTCAAAGGGGACTTGGAGAGGTTTCTGATATACTGGACAGGATAGGCAATACCTTTACTGCCATTATATACTGGCCAGTAAAACCGTGGTAGCACTCTTTCCAAAGTCTTATCCTCTTCAAAACAACCCCCACAAAGTGTATGTGCAGCTTTCAAAACTAAAGGTAAGTGTCCCTGCAGAATTATCAGTTGTTGAACATGCCTCTACTGACCAACTCCTGCTCTATACAACAAAAAAATAAGGTACGTCTTCTGTTGGCCTGGCAGCTTTCAGCACACCATTAACTTTCACAGCAAATTTAAGCGCATTTTCTAGGGCAGCGTCATTCAGTTGATCGCAAAGTGAATTTGCGTACGATTAAACAAAATAGGCAGACGAGTGCCTTGATAAATCAGGCCCATTATGTTTTTTTTATGTTTCATGTTTTTATAATGCTTTTTTCAATAGATGTTTTTTCTTTTTTGACACATAAATTTAGAAAGCTGATATATTTGGATGGACCAATCTTTGTTAAGTGGAAGTATGTTGCCTGTAAAGTGTAATTTCAAAATCTACAATGCATAAGGGAATATTTCACAATATTGCTATCCGGAATGGGGTTCAGTGGGTGGAAGATGACGTCTATCCTAGTTCTCCAGATTCGCAAGTGTCACAACCAATAGCGAAAGAGTTGGATTTCAACTGTCAGTCAGAATTGGCTCTGGCAGATCAGAGGAGCGGAGTCTAACGAACCCCCCCAGTTTCCACCAAGAACCGACACAAGATGGTATGGGCTTTACTGCTGGAAGCTCGCATGTCGTGGATCTCTGAAATGTTTTCTGTTGTGATGGCCGGAGATGGTCGCAGAAGCAGATGATCACCAATAGCAGAGTTAGACAATCCAAGGTCTGGTACATAAGCGCCCTTGCAAAGTATCACTTCAGAATTCAAGAATGAGGTAGATTACTAGCTAAACACAGAGGTAACAATAGGAGAGGGCAAGTAAAGATAGTGCAGGAAATATGGAGCCAGAAGCTGTGGTTGAGATTTGACACTGAGTAGTGTTCAGGGCCTGTTGAAATGCTGTTGCAGATTTTAATTCCCTGCCCTGGGACTAGCGGTCACATAAACCGAGTAGTGAATGCGGCAACTTGCCTGCAGAATATAGCCGGTGTGTTGAGACAGCAGATAGAGACCGTCGCTGGGGCCATGGAGGAAGCAGCACCCGAATGGGTAACATGCATATTGTCGGCTTTAAAGCTTTATCCCTTCCAGTCAATGTGAAACTGTAAGGTACCTTTGGAAATGCTGGACTCAATAATTCCTTTCATCTCATATTCCTGTTGGTCTTGTACTAAAATGTAAGATGGATGTTTGCAGAAGGTGGAAAATGTATTAATTACAAGCAGTTTCAAAAGAGAAATATGAAAACCATTAGACACCCATAAGGTGGGAGGGAAATCTAATCTAAAAGCTACTGGAGTGGTGACCTCCAAAATTTAAAAGGATTAATAAAACGGGGTGCCAATAATTGGAACGCAAAGATGGAGATTACGAGTAGACAACCAAACCTTGTCTCCAGGTTTTAAGAGAGAGACAGGACATCTTTTCTTATCAGATAATTTTTAATAACAAGACGAAGTTTTGATAACATTTTGTTTGACCTATGACCAAAGGATGGAAAGATCCTGGAGTAAGGAATCTACAGCTGGTACCTCAGATGACGGTAAATCAGGCCCAAAGTAGTAAGTCTACCCTATTATTTTGCCTAGCTGTTACATTCTTATGAATTTTTCGAGTTCTTGGTTAGTTCTTTCAGTTAAACCGTTGGACTTTGGGTAATAAGCTGAAGAAAAATTAAGTTTTATGCTTATGTTTTTGCAAAAGGCTCTCCAAAATTTGGATACAAATTGGGTTCCATGGACAGACACAATCTCTTCTGGGCAGCCAAGCAGACGGAAAATCTCTTTGATGAAAAGACGGACCAAAGTGGAAGCAGAAGGTAAACCTTTAAGGGGCATATGTGATTTAACCTTATATTACTTGTTAAGTACCTTCTGGGTTTGCTTAACATGTAAATAATAAATGGACAAATAACCAATGAAAACGTTTAAAAAAAAATTAGTGGTAAATACAGCAAAAATAGTGATACACACAAACATACGTGAAAATAAACAAATTAATTTTGATTTGCGCCCTCACTTGCCCAGTGGCCCAACATTCCCTCTACCACTTGATCATAGTTGCCTCCAGGTTGCCCGAGCAGAAGATGCCACAGGGCCAAGACGGGCAGCAGATTCCATAGGGAAAGAAGGGGCATTAGGTGGCACAAGGGTAGGACAAATAACAGGTCGTACAGGTCAGGAGGGTAAACAGGTACCACAGGGGATGGAGGGTAAACAGGTACCACAGGGGATGGAGGGTAAACAGGTGGCACGGGGCAAGGGTGTAAATAGTTAACACACAGGACGAAGGCTAAAAAGTCCCAGAGGGGCAGATAGGTAAACAGGGGGATGCCTAATATAATAAACAATGGCATTGGTCAATATGTTCAAGGTTGTATGGGACATTGTAATTGTGTTTCTGATTTGATCCATTTTTTTGTTCCAATGATGTGTTGCTTTCATATATATTATTAAAATATTCTTGATAAATGAACCCTTGTCCACTATCCCCAGATTATTCTTCCTGTGGCTGCTGTTCCCCCACTCCGTCACGGGTGTTCTCGACTGTGTGGTCCTATTCCACCTCTTCTGCATCTACATGGAAGAAAACATTATAACCATGTATGTCTATGTAAATAACATCCAAGTTTTTGCATCATATCTGTAGATTACAAAACCCACATCAGTAATTTCACATGTGAAATGTATCTTTTTTTTATGTGTTTATATGTGGGGTCATGTAGAGAAAATATTACAACAGATGAACTGACTATGGGGTCTATTTATCAAGGATTTTTCCTGTGTTAAACACCCGAAAACAACAGTTTGCGGGTGTTTACCGTGAAATTGCTATGTATTATTGAAGCATCGCAGCAGATATCTCAGATATCTGCTGCTTTGCATTTGCTATTGTTTTTCTGAGCACTCCCCATAACAGTGTATGGGAAGTGCTCAGAACCGCTATGTATGAAAGTCTATTTAGAGAAACTTTTCTCTTTTTTTACATGTTAATGTACGCCATCTGAAGCTGGCGCCATCTGAAGCTGGTGTCATCTGAAGCTGGAGCCATCTGAAGCTGGCGTACATTAACATATTTGAAAACTTTTGCGCTGTCCAGCTCTGCTCTGAAGAGCAGAGCTGGACAGCGCATGTGTGGAGGGATCATGTGATCCCTCCCTGTCAATCATCCTGCAGTTTGCCGTCCAGTATGCTAGTGCGCATGCACCAACTTTTCAGTCGGTGCATGCGCACTAACAAAAAAGGAAAAAAAAAGAGAAGATCACCGCAGCCTTTAAACTTGAGAAAAGACTGCGATAATCAGGTGAGTCACTTCTCAGGGACAGCAGTCTATCGGCACTGCTGTCCCTGAGAAGTTTTTTTAATACATAGCCGTTACTTTTCAATCCTTATCAAGGAGATAAGGATTGAAAAGTATCAAGTGAAAAAAACGAAGGGTCATAAATAGACCTCTATATGCATAAAGTGCAAACTTCATATGTTTGCCTTGATAGTAATTATACCTATGCACCCATTTATAAATTAGTTATTCTCAAAGGGCCTGATTCATTAAGGGAAGTTAAGTAAAAAAAAAATGAGTAAGTAGTCTCCTGGACAAAACCATGTTACAATGCAAGGGGTGCAAATTAGTTTTCTATTTTGCACATAAGTTAAATACTGACTGTTTTTCATGTAGCACACAAATATCAGCTTTACATTTCAGTGTACAAATAAGCTATCAAGTATTTCTGTGCTACATGAAAAAAACAGACAGTATTTAACTCATGTGCAAAATAGAAAACTAATTTGAACCCCTTGCATTGTAACATGGTTTTGTCCAGGAGACTACTTACTCAATTTTTTTACTTAACTTTCCTTAATGAATCAGGCCCAAAGGGATCATCTCAAAAAATACATAGTAACCTTGACTACATGGCCAGATTATCAAACAATAGGCTGACTATATTGCAGTCTAGGGCGCTAGTATTAGTGGCGTTATTGTTTTAAAAATTGACAATCTCATTTGTAAATAAGCAAGTGGAGATAAATTTAGAAAGTACAAGCATATTTACACTGTAGCAGTTTGCTAAAAATGTTTCCGGAAACTATGTTTCCAATCGTACTTGCAAAAAATAAAACTGATCATATAGCAAACAGCTATTATTCAAAGCGATAAAAATAAACTAGCTGGATTCTTAAAATGACCACTACTGCTTGTTGGGGGCATACGATATTCCTCGACTTTTGCACCTTCTTGTAGCACTTTTATGAAGAAGTGCATTTCGACCTATGTAATAAAAACATTTAAACACACAAAGTGACACATGTAATAAAGAACATCCCAAACTCTCATGATTAAGATTCAATTTGCATCATTTAGTGTTATGCAAATGCAGCCAAAGGTGCACATTTGCACCTGCTCAAACCATGCTGTGATGCAAGAGGCGCAAATGCTATCTTTTTTGCATGCAGGGAAAGTAGGCTCTGCATTTACATGTAACACAAACATACTAGGCAGCTTTATTTTAACACTGCATTTTAGACTGGAGCTAGGGTGCGCCCCTCCCAACTCTAAATCTGCCTGCACATTTTAAATTTGCACAACATGGTTTTGGCAAGGTGCAAAATTTCACCTTCTCGCTGGATTTACTCCTGGGGGTCAATGTATTAAGTAGCGGATTTAATATGACAATCGCTTTCAAGGCAAGTTTTGCCTTGAAAGTGATTGCCGTTTTAAATTTCCTCTGCATGTTCACCGAATATTGGCGACTTGCAAAATCCACTACTTAATACATTTTCCCCCTAGTCCTATCTCTAAATGAGGCCCAATAAGGCAAAGCCAAGCAGTATTTTTGGAGAGAAAAGGTAATGTTTAAATGAATGAAGGGGTTGGCCCAAAAGTAGTATTAGGTTAGGCATGGATGTGACATTTTTTACTCTTTCTATCATGTGCATTTTCCAGCGTAACCACAATGTAGGTGCACCCGCTTATACCGAGATGTTTCAAAAGACAGGAAAGTAATCACGAAACTTGAAATGCACAAGGCTGATACGTAGGTACACTTCTGCAAATAAAGAAGCAGTGAGGACATGATTTGCCTTCTGTAAATGGAACTTTCTTTCTCTGCACTATTATATGTATTACCGAGAAGTTAAGGAACTAAATGCATGTTGCCTTCTATGATAGAGCTACCCGTACAATTAAAAAGTAAATATGACAGAACCTGAGATGTGTGACATTATATTTACATTTGCTGTGCAGTTGAATGCAAGCTATTGTTCTCTGGTATCTGCCATTTTTGGATATTGTATGTGGCAGATCCAGGTATTTGGTCTCGGAACAATGGGATTTATGACAAATTTGCCCACACAGGTCGTGTACAAAACAGGTTAGGACATCATGGGCAGCATGGTTGCTTACTTTATAGAACTTCTACCTCCTGGGGTCATGCGTTCGATTCCCAACCAGGGCCTTATCTGTGTAGTTTGTATTTTTTCCCCATGTTTGTGTGGGTTTCCTCCAGGTACTTCAGTTTCCTCCCACACTCCAAAAACATACCAGTAGGTTAATTGGCTGCTATTAAACTGAACTTAGTCTCTCTCGGTCTATGTGTGTATGTTAGGGAATTTAGACTGTAAGCTCCAATGGGGCAGGGACTGATGTGAGTGAGTTCTCTGTACAGTGGAATTAGTGGCGCTATATACATAGCTGATGATGATGACATACAGAGGTAGAATTGGACAACTGCTTCACAGGGTAACTAGTCTGTGCGGTTGAATAATAACCACACAAAATCATGTCCATGGGATTATTAGCCAATCAGATATCTGTGCATTCCCAAAAATACATCTAAAATTTAGTTTGTGTCCTGTCTTTGAACACACACAATTATGATTTTAGGCCAGTTCAGTGTAAAACAACCAATCTAGCCTGTAAAAATCACTGCATGTAGCATGGAAGAGGTTGACTGCAAAGTCCTCTAACCCAGGCCTGTCCAACCTGCGGCCCTCCAGATGTTGTGAAACTACAAGTCCCAGCATTCCCTTCCAGCTATCAACTGGTTGTCTACCAGCAAAGCATGCTGGGACTTGTAGATTCACAACACCTGGAGGGCCGCAGGTTGGACAGGCCTGCTCTAGCCCTTCCAGCACTGGAGGTTTGAGATCATGTGATCACTGAGAAGACCAGGCTGACTTTTACTATTTAGCACTGCATTAGTTTTGCCAGGATTAAGTTTATTTTTCTCTCCACCCACCTGTGTTTCTGCTAGCCCTGAAAATGCTATGTTTTTATGCTCATGAGGCAATCACTTTCTATATTTAAGCTGAGTAAGTACCGACTGGTTGTAGTAGTCCATACTTGCCAACTCTCCCGGAATGTCCGGGAGACTCCCGAAATTCGGTTCAGTCTCCCGGGCTCCCTGGCATTTCTCCCGCATCCTGGATTTCACCGAGAATCGCGTTGACGCGATTCTCGGTGATTGACGCCATTTTGGAGGGCGGGAGGGGGTGGGACAAGGCCAATTGCGTCATTTTGGCCCCGTCCCCGCGGCGTAAATTACGTTTTCGCAGGGGGCGGGACCAAAATGACACGTTTGGCCTCGTCCCGCCCTCTCCCGCCCTCCAGTCACGCCCCCTCTCCCGGAAACTTGTTTCCGAGAGTTGGCAAGTATGTAGTAGTCCCTGACTGTGTATAAAAGCATAGTGTGAGAAAGTTGTAGTGATATAAACTTTACACATTTGCGACTCCCTGGAAGCGGGTGTGCAGATGTAAACTTTACATATGGAGCTGTCGGCGGTAATAGTTTAACTAAAAGAAAGTTTACTGTGTTTAGAAAAGATGTTCTCATCACAACTTTATCTCAAATATCAAAATAAGTTCCGGGAACCTTTACTTATATATTTTTTAGGTAAACCAACTTCTTTTCTATGTTTAGTGATCATATAGTGTATACTTGCTTCCAATTCTCACTTACATCTGGTTTAAGTTTATAAGTACTAAATCCATAAATGTGCTTGGCCATGTCATTTATATTACAAAATATTAAGTGTGGATGTACTGGGATGACATTCATATTATTTTTGGGGGGTTTTCTACCATTAGGATTTAACAACACATACATTGGCCAGATTGTAATATTATAGTAGCTGTAGGTTTTCTCAGAAGAGCTTCAGCATAGAAAAAGCTCAAAAGGCAGCAACTGATTTTCTTTTTCAAAGATACAATTATAAATCATGTAAGACAATAAAATAATGTCTGAAAAGAATGTCCTGAGACTTGCTGATGTTTTTATGACTCCTCTATAATGGGATCTGCAGCTCTTATGCATCATCTTGAGACGTGGCTTTGATCACACTCAAATTATTATTACTCACAAGTCCAGTACAAAAGAAAATTTTGCTAGGAAAACAATTCTCTTATCAATACATATTCCATTCTTATTGATGTTTACGCAAATCTCATATATCAGCGGATAAATGTATCAAATAGCAATTTTTGCAAGTCAACGATTTCTGGCGACTCTGCATGGTATACTTAAAGCGGCAATAGCTTTAAATGCAAGTTTTGCCTTTAAAGCCATTGCCGCTTTAAATTTACCATGCTAATTCGCCGAAAATCAGCGATTTGCAAAAATCACTATTTGATACATTTACCCCCAGGAGTTAAACATAATCAACTTGAATATCATATGCCTAGTGATAATCAGGCCTCTGATTCAGTATAATTCCTTATTATTATTATTATTATTATTACCATTTATTTATATAACGCCACTAATTCCGCAGCGCTGTACAGATAACTCACTCACATCAGTCCCTGCCCCATTGGGGCTTACAGTCTAAATTCCCTAACATACACACACACACACAGACTAGGGTCAATTTGTTAGCAGCCAATTAACCTACCAGTATGTTTTTGGAGTGTGGGAGGAAACCGGAGCACCCGGAGGAACCCACACAAACACGGGGAGAACATACAAAGTCCTCACAGATAAGGCCATGGTCAGGAATTGAACTCATGTGCTGTAAGGCAGAAGTACTAGCCACTTAGCCACCGTGCTGCCCTTAGACAGCTACATCATTAAATATTACAATCTTATCATCACACTTATAGAAATCTTTTCTACTCATGAAAATCTGTATATTAAGTCTTATATCCACAGTGGCCACCTATCAAACACACTAATAGCCTCCTCCACCCCCCAAGTCACATGGTCAAACATGATCTTGTCGCTTGATACTGTGGCTGACGGCGTAGATCAGGCCTGTCCAACCTGCGGCCCTCCAGGTGTTGTGAAACTACAAGCCCCAGCATGCTTTGCTGGTAGACAACCAGTTGATAGCTGGAAGGGCATGCTGGGACTTGTAGTTGGACAGGCCTGGCGTAGATAAACCTTTGTGTGGTCACTTCTACTTTGTCTGCCACACCCTTGTCCAACAGGCATCTTCTGTTCCTAATACTGCTGTCATTTTCCAATGTGCAAAACATGCTGTTTTTAGAGTTTGCATGCTATCAGCCTTTCTCCTCCAACTGACCTACTTTAAACTATATTCTGCATAAGGTGGAGATTTCTAAACCAGAGTTCATGTCTCAGGGAAGCAGGAGTTAAAAGAGGAAATAAGAAGTGGTATAACCACATCAATTCCTGGCACCAGAAATAGGAAGTGGTTTTCAAGAAATGAATAATCACAAGTATTTTATACAATACATGGAAAGCACTGGCAAAACCACAGGCCTGCCCACAAAGCAGACAGATCACATTGCCTTGAATATTTACCAATAAAAATCATATAGATTGCAATAAAAAAAGAATTGAGTTGATGATGGATAGGACTAGCAGAGGGGTGAGCAAAGCTCTACTGGGCCCTAATGCCTAATGGATTTTGGCCATTTTCAACCAAATTACCCAGACAATGCTCTTTGTGTGGGCAGGAAGCTATCAGCAATCCTACCACCAAATCCAATGAAAAAATGCTAAAATATGCAGTCAGCTGATGGTCGCATTTATAATGTGTATGCATTTATCCTGTCTCATATCCAGACTGCCAAACAATAGGATCTGTCCAATTTGGCCTCCTATGTTTGAAGTTGCATACAGATCCAGCAATTCAACACTTAGGTAATACACTGAATCTGTCTGTGTATGGGTAAATAGTAAAAGCAATTAGATTATTAAATAAATAATAATCTTGATTCATTATTAATGGCCTTATCTATATAGTATCAACATAATCTATAACTCTACATAAAACATAAAATATTTACAACATAGTATGAAAACTAAAATTCTATACGTATTCAATACACCATGAGAGAACCTTATTTATCTGTATATTATTATTTAACAACATGAGTGGGAGCTGCTACACCTGCTTGATCCGTGGTGATAAACTAACATATCAGCTATGAACACCAACAGAACAGTGCCTCTAGTGTCCAAATTGCCATGGATAATTAACAAAGGAAATCAGAGGCTCATCCCATATTAAGGTCCAAGCCTCCTCTCAGGAGTAGGCGCCGCAAAGATAAAGTGTGCCTTGATGTGCAGAGAATGAAAAAGGAAGTGCACCTACCACTTGCATGCAACGTCTGTAAAAACAAAACAAAACAGCAAGCACCCCTCCCAGAGGCTACCAGCCTTGCACTGAAAAAATACAACTTAAATGAATAAAAGGCTCACAGACTCTCCAAAACCCAGGTTCACTAGTATATATATATATATATATATATATATATATATATATCTATTCTTCCTTCCTGGGCCAAAGGAGAAAGAAATCCCCATAAGAAAGAGACTCACCCACCATATTATTAAGGTCGGTAGTCTAACCAATCACAATCCCTTCCCACACTGTGCCCTTTATCCCATAACATTAATTCTGCTTTGCAAAGATGAAATCTGAGTTCTGCCTGGCTCCACACAACAGGGTACACCTGTGCTCCTACTGTGATCTACACCAGGAACACCTTCACTCTGCCCAGCTCCTCTCTTCTGCTGTGCTAACTACACCTCCTCCACAAATGAGGCCATTTTCTCATAATGTATGTACATATGGAATCTAGGTGGCACAAACCAGGATGCAAACCGGCTCCAAAGCAATATATCTGCTGTTGACTTGAACAAGTCATTGGCATTTTGTGTGATGAACCAATAATTCTAAGATTGCAGAAGGAGAGGTGCTCGGGCGTTTCAGCAGAGCCGTAACTTAACATTTTAGTGCCTGGGTCAAGAAAGAAAAATGCCGCCCCCCGTAGCCCTCAATTTTAACCAAATGAACCTAAAATATTTATAAACTGCTACCCCCCTCAGCGTTGCCCCCTGGGTGGTCGCCCCCATCGCACAGCCCTAGTTACGGCCCTGTGTTTCAGTGATGTTATTCATACCTCCCAACATTCCTGTTTAAAAATCGGAGTACATCCCATCCGCCCATATCAAGACCATGTTCTCTTCCTGGCAAGTCATGTCCCTTTTGTCATCCTGAAATAAAGGAAGTCTCTTAAGACTGTTGAGGGTTGTGCTTGTTCCTAATAAAAGCTAAGATTAAGTTTAACTACTAATAATTTTTGAACAAATCATCAGTTAGAAACAGGATCATCCTTGTTTTAATGAGTAGGCATCAGTAAATATATAAAATGGGAAGTAGTTTTATAGAAGTGAGCAACCACAAGGATTTTATAGAGTACCGAGAAATTAGTGGTAAAACCCATAGGCTAGGCAGATGCCATTACCTTATTCCCCTATAGAAATAATACATAAATCATGTGCCCCTTTATTATTTACAAATATAATGACATTGGACCCATTATTATTTATAATATTATTGTGCCAATAATATTTTCTGTAGTGCAGTGAGGTATACAAAATACTTACCTGGAATATTATCTTTGTTTTGGTCCGAAGTAATCCATTCTGAAAAAAACCTCATGTACAAAGTGTGCTGGTCGGCCCCCACACCATAGAGGACCTGTCCCAATGCTGAGTAGCACAAGCTGTCATTTAGTTATTTATTATTTTCCCGTCTTAAGTCCACCCCTTAATGAGGCCATGGGGTAAGTGTACCAAGCTGCGGGTTTCCATCGGGTTTGAAAAATTGATATGTTGCCTATAGCAACCAATCAGATTATAGATGTCATTTTGTAGAATACACTAAACAAATGATAACTACAATCTGATTGGTTGCTATAGGCAACATCTGCACGCTGGAAGCTCGCAGCCTGATACATTTACCCCCCTGGAGTGATTCAACAGAACAAATTAGGTTTAGGCTTATTTTAAGAATGAGAATAGCTTTCCTGAAATGACAGCTGAGATTAGGTAAAGTGCAGATAATATGCGACCTCCCACCTGTTTGTAACAGCCTATATCTACTGCAATGGAATGTGTTTGCATATCTTTCTCATGTGCTACTGTGTAAAACACATGTGGGAGCTGTATCTCATTCATGTTGAAAAATGTGATGGGAAAATATGTGAGATAAGGTATTTTACTTGACAAATACTGAATATTACAACTATTTTACAACAAAGTAATGATACTGGTGGATAAAGAAAGCACACAAGAATAAGGACCCACTACTTCCAATAGGGATAATAAACTTCCTATTCTTTAACAGAAGCAAATATTATTGCATTTACATGTAACTAATAAATTAGTTGTTTTCATAGTGACAGTCATAACATTCATAATAGTTTTGTACTTCAGAATCTTCTTTATGAAACAGAACCCCGAGTTTTCTGCAAACACACACGATTTCACCGCCATGACATGTGGTGCAGTCTCCCAAAGTAATAACACTGTAGTGGACCAACCACATAACCAAGCATTATATTGTTTTCTAATATGAGGGTGCCAGCAAGGCTGGTGGAATATGGTAAGCCTGGTAAGCCACACTACCAAGGTGCCCCACTAGCTGTTCCTCCTTAGGACAAAGTCGGACATATGAGGGGCAGCGCATGTAACGCAGTAACGTCTTTTCAGCGCATGCAGATAAGCATCAAGCGGGGCTTCATGGCACGTGTCGAACCCCTTGCAGGGGTTTCCAGAGAACCCAGCATCGGCCTTGGGCGTTAGAATGTCTGTAAGTGTGATACAACTGTACATCATTTACTATGAAGGTAAAATCATAATTTGATATTAATGTGATATTGTTTCCTTCTGCTTTATTAATTCCTTTATTTCTTTTCTTGAGTGTGTGTGTTGTGGGTTCTTGAAGGAAAACGACCAAACTTTAAACTCACTACTGTTTTGTTAGACTGATTCAGACAATTAGAGGCTTTAACTGTCCAGCCACGTGAACCCATCTAGAGAGACGAACTCCTTTCAAACTTCAGCATTTGGTGTATCAGGAACAGTAGATGTTTCAGGGTTTTCAAACTTGATCACTTCTGCCTTATAGAACAAAATGTTTTTTTTATATTACACTGACAAATAGATGTTCAACTAGTAATCTGTATGCTGGATTTGAAGTAGTACAGAATGGAGGAAAAATCTCATTGTAACATTGTGAACGTCAATAGACCAACCTTCTACCACTTTAGAACCACCTCTTTCATTAAATGAAACATTTTCGTTTTTTTCTGGTAAAATGCTGCTTGGGTCAACATCATTTATGGCTTAATTTAGGCATCAGAGTGTTGTGACATCTGGACTGTACTAGTTACACATTGAACTTTTGTGTATCAGGCTTGTTACAGCTAATGCTAGTGAGCAAACAGCATGGGGACCTGCCGTAAATGCGCAACCAGCAACAGGCTATGACAGGCTGGGCTATTTCCATATTAGTATTGAAACTTGCAGTGTTTAGCACTGCACTTAATTCACTTGGGGGATTGGACCTCCTAGGAAAAACCATTCCAGTGCTGAAAGCACTGGGGCTCATCCTAATATCTGAGTACAGCTGTGCTATGATTGGCTTGATTACTGGAAAACCGCTCTGATTGGTTACTTGTGGACTGGCCCCTGGTCTGTCATTTGCATAGAATGAAACAAAATAGATTCTTTACACCAAACAAATAAAATTATACTTTCACATGATATCCTACTTCAACCCTCACCACTTCCTCTAACTGATGCAAGCAAAATGTTTCAAGAAAAAAGATAGCTTGGTGGTTAAAGTAGAAGACTCATGAATTATTTTATTTTTTTTAAAAAAACATGAACCACTGTTGCAGACTATAATAAGAATCTTGGTAATAATCATTTTCCTTGGTTTATTTTATTAAGGCTGCTAATAATTATTTATAATTCTAGAGATTTTCCACAGTGCCATGTGACGACCATGGCAACCACAGTCACATGGCACATGATGTAGTGAGCAGAGATGTTTGCCCCTCTGAACTCTACCTGCTCTGTGTACTGTAACATCCTTGTATTTGAAACTCATTGTAAAGTTAATTAACCCTGTATCTGAGGTAACAAAATTTGTGTATCGAGCTGTCCATAGCTGTGGTCATAAAACTGTCATGCAAAAATGTGTCGACTTCATACTAAGAATTGTCAGCAGCCACTATCCTGCCTATCCAGCTTAGTGTCTCACATTGTCTGCTGGTCCTCTACACAATGGCAGTTCTACAGCTGCTAATTTGTTTCTCTCCCCTTCTGAACTTGTACAATGCTATGCGTCACATTTTCATCGTTCGGCCTCCAGCATCTAAATATAACAGCAGCCTTACTGAAAAAGTGAGAAGGTTTAGGAAAAGTTTTAAATCATCATTACAACCTAACTGGTAGAACATTTACGTTTCTAAGAGCCGTCAGGGCTCTGGTGAATGGCAACTGAGGTAGGTGCTCTTTTCACCCTTCCTGGGACTGCAGCTTTGGTTAAGCCCTGAAAACAATATGCAAAGAAACATCTCAATAGCATTCGCTTATGGGAAATGTTATTTATATTTCAATAAATTCTGTACCTGACAGGTATTCAGAGCATGACACGCGCTAGTATTCAAAAAGAATATGTCCTACAGGCAGTTTTGCCCTTATTGCGTCTCGCCAGTGCTATGTAATGTGATTCCTCTTCAATAAAAGGTGCAAATTTAAATGTAGAAATGGAAGAAACCATACTGCTGGGTAGATGCATACAAATGTAAATGTAATAAAACAACTTTTCATGCATATAATGCAACTATAAGGGATTGATACATAACTATTTTATTCATTTTGAAAGCAGTATGTGCTTTAAATATCTGTATATGCTCGGAAAACAACAAAAATAACTGCAGATCTGAGATTATTTACTGAAAGGTTATTGCTTGGTGCTGACAAAGAATTATTCTACCACTCTCAGAATTATTAGCTGATTGGTGACACGTGTCTATTGCTTATACAGACTCCTCTTTAAACTGTTTCCGTTTATACCACCCACCATCATGGTATCTTCTCCTAACATAGCAAACAATTTGTGTTAAGATGAAACTAGCCTGAAAAAATAAAGCTTTATAGAGGATGGTGTTATGAGCGTTTTGTTGCTGTCCAATATTGTCCACTTCCAGTGATGTGGTTCCAAAGCACAATTCGATTTATTAGCAAAAAGTAGCAAGTGAGAATAAAATAAAACAGCCGTTACTTATAGCAGGTGCTCTGGATCCAGTGTACAGTCATTCAGGTCTGAAGGCTGTGGTCAAGTAGACTGACTACTGGGTCCAGAGCTCCTGCTTATATATAGTCAGTGAAACAATACAGATGATGTGGCTTGCTTCCATAGGCTCAGGCTTCAGGAGGGTCCAGTGTAATGCAGGTCGTTGGCCAGTTCAAACAAAAATATCCAAGGGTGGGGGTCAGCTCTCCTGGCGATGCATTCCAATTTTCCTGTTTAAAATAGTCTATTTACATCACACAGACAATATTATTCTAATCATTTATTCCCTACAATCTATAACTACCATACGCAATGTGCGTTCTATTTGGCGATTGAACCGGATGTCTGTGAATATATTGAGGATTAGAATGATACCAGACATGATATGTTTCCTGTAACCTGAACCTTAGATTTCACTAACATGTATATAACCTGATAATAATATCAACCATAAACTCTGCTACATTTATACACAAATATCCATGTGTTGCAACTACATTTAATAGGAACTAATTACAAATGTGCATGTTCGTGTGTGTAAATGTGTGTAAAACTCTTTGCCACGTGTTGCGGCTGAATACCCTCCTCCACGCCGTAGGTGTTATACGCATAATTTCGGACAAAGACAATCAAGTTGTTAGATATTAATTGAAATGACTATATTCAATTATCTGACTTCGACAATGGTAAACTGTATAATCTTGCCTTTTTCAGATGTCTAAACACCTCTCTACCACATAGCCTATGTCTCATGTCTACCCACTCTGATATATCTTAAGCTGAATCTTCTGCTGTTTACTCCCATGCCTGGAATTTGTACCAGTATAAGTGCTAACTGTAATTACTAGCTCATGACTATCCATGTATGTGTTATTATGCTTAAATGTATTCATGTATCTCCTATCTGTAAAATGTATCTCATATCTGTAAGATAATCTGATACACTCTATATATAAAAGATGATGATGATAAGACATCCTATTGTAGTCTCTGTATGAACCCCTTGCAGCCTCAGTAAGAGAGGAGGATGAGGAGGAGAAGTAGGGAAATAGGGGAAGGGAGCGATACTTGCTTTTCGCCATCCAAGTAGAAAAGACTGTGGAGCGAGAGTCCAGAGCTGTATAAAGCTCAGGCCATCATACTAGTCGTCCACGTGTGAGATGACATCATCACACGTTGATGCATAACACACACTGGTGAGCACACACCCGTGTCTGTATGGTGTATGAGCGCACATCTAATGTATCTAGTGCATTCCCTATGAAGGAGCAAACCTTCACCTGCAACATACTGCAAGGGTGCTGGGCTTACAGAGAATTACTAACCTAGCACTTCTGTATAGAACCCTTCCCCCTATGATGACATCATCACGAGGGGAAGGGAGGAAGCAAGAAGAACAGAGGGGGAACAGAGCACTTTGTCCCTCTACAATGTGCTTTTAATCTGTTTTCTGAGAATAAAATCTTATTTTAGAGTATTATTATAGGTCCATAGTTTGTACCATTGAACTTCTGGGGGTAAATGTATCAACGTCCGGATTCTTCAACTCCGGCGAGTTCGGGGCTTAAATTTAAAGTGGCGCTGCCTTGTAAAGGGAAACTTCCCTTTACAACGCAGCACCGCTTTAAATTTAAGCGCCGAAGACGCCGGGGTTGAAGAATCCGGACATTGATACATTTACTCCCTGGTCTTATACATCTTAGCACTGATGTACCAGTGAATGTCCTATATATTTGAGTCCATAGAAAACTCCCAATCATGATAGGTGTATATCAAGATACTGACATGGTACATGCATTGCTAGAACAGTTTTACTCCTGATTCCTGGCACCTCCTCAGTACGTTTGCGGTCACAATATGAGCTGTTATTCCCTGCTAAACAGGGAACAACCGTATAAAAGCACCTTGTATGTCATGTAAAAACAATCTTGTCCCACAAAATGAAATCTCCTTTTTGTATGTTGGTGGACAAATAAATGTGCCAAACCAGAACTCCGCAAGCAACGCCACTAATACTTCCAGCTCCTCCTTTTAGAACACGCTAAATTATGCAACCACCGCAGATGCTACTTAAGTTTAATTATGAAATAGACAGCCTTGTTAGCAAATTAGCACATTTTACAAAAGCAGACATTTAGAGGGAAATTCAATTGGCCGCGTAACTGTAAATGAAAAAACAGTCAGTATTTAACTTATGTGCAAAACAGAATACTAATTTGCACCCCTTGCATTGTAACATGGTTTTGTCCAGGAGACTAAAATAAGAAGTTTCTTAAGTTAAGATCCTTAATAAATCAGGCCCAGTGTCTTTAAGTTTTGATTTCAGTTTCACAGTTAATCATAATATTTCACCCTCTCTAAGGTGTCACCCTCACTATGCCAGTGCCTAAGCTGGAGCATAGAGAGGAAACACTATTTATTTCACTTTAACTAATAATGCATTTTTCAGTCATATATTTATATGCAGAATAAAAATATATTTCTAATTTTTACAGCATTTACTTAGCAATAAGAATAAAATCTGATCTGGAAGTTTGATGTGGTCAAATCAATTGAGGGGCCAAACGGCTGAATCACTTCCAGCCGTTTGTGCATCCTACTAAAGCAGTCGGAAGATGACTATGCAAACAGGCCCCTCGCATTTTAAACAATATGGTCATTCCATATTTTGATATGGAATGACCATATTGAATGACCATATTTTGATATGGAATGATCAAATCAAAACGGTTTCAAATGGACCGTTACAGATTGTAATTAAATTTGGTATAATAAATGCTGTCATGGGTGTAAAGAAAACCCTAAAATCTTTGTCTGATATGTACACTGGTTTTGAAGTTATGACTTTAAAGTTGTTCTTTTATAACGAAAAATGTGCTTTTAACGTTTTTTTAAATTGTATTTTTAGCTCATCTGATTGAGCTAGAGAGTTGGGCAAACTCTCATTTTAATCCCCCTTTTATGGGTTTTCATATGATATATAACACAGCAGTATGTTTCAATAAAAATTAAAAATGTAATAAAAATTTTGATTTTCTCAAATAGACATATTTTTAAATTTTTGAAAAACATCTGAAAAATTGTTCATACTGTTGTTAATAAATCCCTAAAGTTTTAATTTGGGTTCAATGGCAGCATTTAATATATCAAATTTAATTGTCATTAGAGAATGTGAGGTTGAATTTTTTCAAAAATTATGTTGATTTGATGTGGAATGACCTAATACCCTATAACAGTGATGGCTAACCTGTGGCACTCCAGGTGTTGTGAAACTACAAGTCCCAGCATGCTCTGCCAGCTATCAGCTAGTTATCTACTGGCAAAGCATGCTGGGGCTTATAGTTTCACAACACCTAGAGTGCCACAGGTTAGCCATCACTGCCCTATAAGGATCCACTGTTGGATCATCCTGAGATGGCATTACCTTGCTGTGAAATAAAAAAGCTTTTCAAAGCTTTATGAATTAGAAAACCTTGCAGACCCCATATTAATATATGTGTTGAGAAATGTTAACTAGGTTATGGCAGGAGAAATCTATGCATTGAACCCTTTATAAATTATGCATTCACCATATTATAAGGCTGATTGCATAAATAGACTCATAGGGGTATATTTACTAAACTATGGGTTTGAAAAAGTGGAGACGTTGCCTATAGCAACTAATCAGATTCTAGCTATCATTTATTTAGTACATTCTACAAAATGACAGCTAGAATATGATTGGTTGCTATAGGCAACATCTCCACTTTTTCAAACATGCAATTTAGTGAATATACCCAATAATGTTGTAAGTTATTGTTAAGTAAATGCAAAGTAACACTCATGACCTTATTATTCTGTACATATAGCTATTTTCTGTTAATGTGTATTTATTACAATGAAAGACTACAATATTGATTGCTCTTCTATACAATGTATTATGTTTTGGGGGGAAATAGTATTTAAATATGGTGTTATTGCTCTGAGCTGCCAGTTTAGAATAGGGAAAAACTGGCAATATTGAGGATGTGGTTTTATTGAGAGGGAGACATGTTATTAGATTAAATTGTAACTAGTCTCAAAAAAGAGAAGTGCTCATTTTAAACCTTTGTGTGCATCTATTTATATATTTGGGAGGGCTGGCAGATTTTAGCCCGGGGGGGGATGGGGGGCAAGACTCAACTATTAAGCACATTTTAAAGGAGAATAAATGCATGTAGCTCAATGACACCCTCTCCCCCAGCCAATTTCTGCACAGAATCATCCAACTCTCGTTATCACCATTACTCCATATTAGAAAAGCAGCATAAATTTTATTATGGTAGAAATTATTCGCTTCGATTGTCTGTTCTTGTAAAAGTTTAAAATGCAACCAGTGAAAGGAAGTTAGAAAAGTCTGCAGCAGCAAACCCTGTTGCTAACAGTGCTATCTTTAAAGTTGAGAAATGTGATTTTGCTAAGCTGACGCCATCTTGTTGCCTTATAGCCATTTTGTTCTTATAGCTTAAAGACAGATTAGATACTGCTAGCTTGTAGGAGTAATTCATTATTTGCAAGAAACTATGCCCATGACCTTAAATATGGCAGAACAGGAGATAAAACAACTCCACCCTGGGGAGTATTCCCATGTGAAAATGTGATAATGTAGCAAGATCTGTGTAAAGAAAACATGAGTGGTTAAAACTTTTTGAGGCATAGTTTTCTGTAATACGTGATTTTGTGCTATATAGATATGGACTTGTAACTAATAAACCAGAGCTAATTGTACATACAAAATATGCAGTGTATTTAATTTTCTTACAGGTGATAAACTAACACTTACAGGTGAGCAATCTGATTTAGATTCGACAGAATTGGAGGTCGACACCAAGATTGCTGACCTGAGCTAAGGTACAGACAGAACTGGAGGTCGCCCTGGACACAGGACTCTGAATATAACCCGGGTGAATAAAGTTTTCTACTCTTCAGGCTCCTCTGTTTAGAGATTTAGATTTGACAAAGTAAATGCCCCAAAATGTGTGACAGTTTACCAGAAATCCACTAGCTAACAGTGCTATCTTTAAAGTGGAACACACCAAAATGCAGTGAGTAACTTATGAATAGTTTCCCGATGAATCACAACTTTTCTGATACGGAAGAGGCGAGACAATGCCCTATAGTCTCTTCTAGAACATGTTACATATTTTACTGGTGTATTTCCAACACCCAGACTTCCCACGAGGACAAGGCTTGGCTATAAGTGCAGGAATGTCCTGAGTGACGTCATCACAGTGTGACGTACACAAGGCTGGTCCGGGATTCCAGTCACAGCGTACTCATACTACACAGTGAGTAATGGGAGGAGATGCCAGGACCCTCCAGTGTGATGAATGAATGAGGGACCGCTCCGAGAGAAGCCGCCATCCACCTTCTGCCTAGGTTGCTATCAGGATAGTGAGAGCCGGGGACCCTACCCATCTCCCGGGACACCGACAGGTCCGACACTCTACCTCACCGCGTGAACGCGCGAGCGCGCCCCCTTCTCCCCCCCCCGCGCCACGCCCAGCGCGAGACAGGCACCCGCCCCCCTTAGTCGCGGGAGCTCGCGCCGGGTCCGTTACAGAGAGTCCCGTCACCCGGTCACCGCCATGTTCAGCTGGGTCAGTAAAGATGCCCGCAGGAAGAAGGAGCCCGAGCTCTTCCAGACGGTGGCTGACGGTCTCCGGCAGCTGTACAGCCAGAAACTTCTGCCCCTGGAGGAGACCTACCGGTTCCACGACTTCCATTCCCCGGCCCTGGAGGATGCCGACTTCCACAACAAGCCCATGGTGCTGCTGGTGGGCCAGTACAGTACCGGCAAGACCACGTTCATCCGACACCTCATGGAGCAGGACTTCCCCGGCATGAGAATAGGGCCCGAGCCCACCACGGACTCGTTCATCGCTGTCATGCACGGCCCGGTGGAGGGGGTCCTGCCCGGCAACGCGCTGGTGGTGGACCCCAAGAAACCCTTCAGAAAGCTCAGCGCCTTCGGGAACGCTTTCCTGAACAGGTCAGTGTGCGTCAGACGGTCCTGGAGTAACCAGAGTCCTCTGCAAACTTCTCTTGTCATTGCCACAGGCTTGGGCTACCTGTGCTTGGCGTAGAACTACAAGTCCCAGCAAGCGCTGCTTGCCGGTGGTAGGTATGGTTTGCTGGAACTTGTAGTTTCACAACAATTGGTAAGCCACAACTCGGCTAGGTTTGTTTGCTCTATGTGTTAAGATATTCGGGAGAGTTCTGGCTTTGGGAATACATTGAACAGGCAATCTGTATATATGTACACAATGGATATGAGTGGATGGTAATCTTTAGCATACTAATTGTAAGCCAATGACCAAAGCTTGCCCACCTTACAATAGCGAAAACACACATTGGCAGTACACTCACTGAAAATAAGAAACATTGGATAACTCTCTTGACCAGTTTTGGACAACCTGTAGCTCTCCAGCTGTTGTGGAAGTAAAACTACTGTCAGAAACCTGTGGTTCTCTACTTGGAGAACTACAAGTCCCCATATACGCGCACATCCTTGTGGAACTTGTAGTCATGGACGTAACTATCTTGGGTGTATGTTTTGCATCAGCTAAGGTCCCTGGAGGTGAGGGGGTCACTTCTGGTAATACAGCATTCAGACACATGCATAAAGGGGGCCTTGGTAGGTGGAACACCATCGCCGGGTCCTAAGTAAATTTTGCAATGGGCCAGGCAATACACTTTCGGCCCTGCTTGTTGTTCCACAATAGCTTGTGAGCCATTCTTCTTTACATTCACTCTAGAGTAGACACCTCTCACTGCTTATGACTGTATACAGCACTACTGGATATATTGGTAACAATGGTAATTAAAAAACAAAACAAAAAAACACACCCTTACCAAAGCAAATATTCCTCAGTGGTGTAGATAATTTACTTAAACGTTACCTAGTATCCAATTTGGAGTATAGAAGGTAAGTTGGTAACTATCGCTTTTGTGAGCTTTTGTGCATTTATAAAAATATTCTTAGGCCAGCAAATATAAACACAATTAAATGTTTTAAATAGTCTATAAATCAGACCTCTTAACAGAAACCCTTTCATGTTGAATATTGTTACAAATGTACCCAAGTTTATTTATGAATTACCTTTTCTTTACATTATTGCTTAGCCAGCTGACGGATGTTATTGCAACTCTCAAACCAGTCCTCAGGATATCCTTAACGCAGGAAACCAGGAACTTTACTGACATTATGTATTGGGGGGGTATTTTGTCACTTTAAGTTTCACCACCCTGCATGCTTATACATTGTGGTTGAAGTTTATTTCTTTTTAAAGCTGTATCATATATGGTCATTTGATTGTTTTGGCAAAATGGTGCTGTCAAAATCCTCACTTCTCCTTATACTTGTGTACAGCTTTTCTCCTATAAGTTTAAATACTTTAATGTTTATAAGCCATTGCATAGCTTTCTGAAGACTTTTTCAGAAAGCTTGCTTAGAAGAGGTGTGAATGTTCATTCACTTAAGCTGGGTACACACTACAGAGATTTCAACCAACTTTTTATACGGAGCGATTTTACATGCGATCGATGTTCCGATCGCTCGGTCCATGGACTGCATACACACTAGCCTTGTTTAGGACGATAAAGGGAAGAGCGGACGTCCCATTAGCGACTTTTTGCAGCCATGTTGTCGTGAGCAATGACTGTAATTTCATACTCACTGTTGTGGATCGGTCGGAAGTTTATACATACTACACAGCTGAAACGAGATTGGAACAAAAATATTAAACGGTACGACCAACCAAATGAGGCGACAATTGTCCATTTGGAAAGACTTTCGACCATCGTGTCACTGCACACACTGACCCGACTTTTGAACGAGAGGTCGTATGTCGGCTGATTTAGCGGATTATTGGATGAAAACTGTGTAGTGTGTACCCAGTTTAACACACAAGGGCAAGTTTCGGTCATCCACGATGTAAGTGCATGCACTGAAGGTTAAGGACCATTACTGGACCCTAATCTTCAGAGTGCTCACATACATATTTGAATAAAATTTGACGGCAATAAACGCCTTTGTATCGGCCTTAATAGAGAGCCTTTGAAATGTAGTTTCCCAAATGCTGGGTGACAATCTGCATAGTAGTATGCTGGAAATATTAAAAAGTCTGAAGTTGCAAGAGTAGGAGACTCTTTTGATAACAGAATGGAAGTGGGGTTTGCAGGTTTTTTATGTTGATCCACAGATGACTATTTCCCATTAACATTCATATTTCTATTTTGATATGGTCTTTAGTACCGTGGGGATAATGTATAGCCTTGTTAGATTGCATTTCAATTCAATTGGTATCTGAAGGACAGGCATCCACAGAGTTTTGACAGAAATCTGTTTAAGTAAAAGGTGTGGCAGCCAGTATAAAAAAAATTCCCTGTATGATATTGACTTTATGTAAAAAGGAGATGGAGAAGCTAGTCTAGTAACCAGCCATCCTTATGGAAGTGCCAGCTAGATGTTTAAAGGTCCCATGTGATCATCCTTCCCTAACTATTGTGTAGAGATAGGGCCCAATACTTGTAAAAGAAACACAGAATTTTGCAGGTAAGGAATAGAACCTTTTCCACTCAATATTTTGTTAGGTAATTATTGCCAAGTTAGATCAACCATGGAAAATTAGACCCAAACGTATAAAGTCTAATAGCTAAATATATTTTCTTTCCATGCATGAGTTCCAAAATTTATACTAGATCTGTTTGTTCTCATGAGATGTGGCCATGTTGCTGTTATTTTGTGACCTGGCCTTGTTTATGGAGTTCTGCAATACTTTTTTCATACAGCTATTCACGTATATATTCTAGTCATATTTATAGGTTATAGTTAAGATGCTTTTTTAGTTAGATTTAGAGTATTTTTTTCCCCCGAGACTGCATGAAATAGTTTAAACTTTGAGAGCACCAATCATTGGTTTATATAATCAATGCTTTTGGGAACTATTTGTTAAATAGGTGGTAAATCTGTATCTTGAATATAAGCATTGTGATCTAATCTAGAGAAAATATTGATTGGGTTTGGAGTGCCTGTTTTGTGGACACATTTATTTCCAGCAAGAAAAAAACCGCACAGATGTCAGTCACTGCAACACTTCCCTAAAAAGAGGTTTTGTTGGGGAAGCACCCTTCACCTGTCATACAAAAACAGGTGCACAGATTTAGCCCATAGCAGCTAATCAGATGTTTGCTATTTTATTTTATTTTTTTGCTAAAGTGCACTAAAACAAAAAATGTGGCAGATTGCTGATCTTGCTTTCTCTGCATCATGTTCAGACTTGGGACACTAGCAGTCCCACCATGTCAACATAATGGTATACTCGTGTCTGCATACTAAGGCTTTTGCTGATACTATATAGTTATGGCTAAAAATATTGGTACCCTTGCAGTTATTTTTCTAATAGTACAATTTGTACCCGAAAATTGTTGAAATTAACAAATATTTTGGTGTCCACATGTATTTCTTTGGTTTGCAGTGGATTGAAACATAAAAAGTAGACAAATTTACTAAGTTAGCTTTTTTCACACACAATCCTTGAATGGGCCAGACAGTTATTGGCACCTTTTAGAGGTAGTTAGAGATAAAAATAATTAGATTTCAAGTAGTAACCTGTAGAGTAGCCGGTGCCTGCAGTATAAAAATCATTAAACATGCTTGAATAGTAAAAAGGACTAATTTTCCTGTTTTGTGTCACTGTATGTACTGCAATGAGCATGGAGAAAAGAAAAATAATTTTCTGAGGAGATCAGACAGAAGATTGTAGCCAAGCATGGACAATCTCAAGGCTAGAAATCTCCAGAGACCTTGATGATTCCATTTCCACTGTATGTAATGTTGTTAAAAGTTTAAGGCCCGGGGGTGGGGCCAAGCAGGCACAGGGAGTGGACGTGTTCTCTGCGAGCTCCTTGTGCGGACGCCCAATTTTCCATTATAGGGTTACCTCCTCTTCCAGAAACCTGATACCTTGCTTCACTAATAGTGTCTCCCTACATCTGGGAACAGAAGGGGCTTGCAGTTCTGGAATCTTCTCTGCAACTGCACTCTGTATTTGGGTCTATATCTTTTGTGAGCGCCATTACTGGGTCCCGCTTCGTCAGTGTCCTCCACTAGCAGCACTTCCAGATTCCATCTGGGCTAACTTGGGACACCACACTGCATCGGCTGGACTGACCTAGGATGGCTCCTTTACCCCAGGAGCAGAGAAGCATGTTCTGCATCCATCGGTGGAGCCACCCAGCGCAAGGCCCTCCTGCATCATTGCTCAGAACACCGCAGTCTCTCTCCTGCAGGTACCTCTGCCTATCACTTTTTTTTCCCCCTCCTATGCCCTGTTGGTCCTCCCTCCACTAGAGGACGATCACAACTGTGCACTTCTCCCATCTACCTGCACGATCTACATTGTTGCTCATGCTGTAAATTTGAGACCATGCTTTCTATCTGCTCTCCATTTGAAGCATCACCTTGCTTTGCTATCACTGCCTCCGTGACTGGAGAGTTGCCTACGCATGACTGCGTTTGACTACTAAATCTTGTTTAAGCGGCTGACCCTTGTCTTAACATTACCACCTATTCTAACCTAAATGACACACGTGGTCCTTTCATACATCTGCGTGATTGCCTCTCATTGACTGGTTTTATTCCTTTTGCATAAAATATGGCCCTGAAAAACCTAAGGGTACTAAGCCTATTCCTGCAGTGTGAACTATTTTAAACACCTTGTGGAAGGTGCAGAATAGAATGTTCAATCTCAGTCAAAACCTCGACTTATGTCCGATCCTGCTACTTCCTCCGTGGGATTGTTGGACCGCCCTCCTGCCTCTACAGTTCCTCTTGGCGCTATGTAACTTATGCTCGCTAATCTCAACTCGACTCACTGTTAACAAAAGAGTCTATACAGGAGCTCAAGGGTGAGATTGAGGAAATTGGAGACCACACCAAATGAGTTTGTTGCCTCCCACAATAACCTCATAGAGCTTCATGATACTCTGAAGCAAGAATTGCATCCTACTAAAGACAAATGGCGGATATGGAAGCTCGGACGCAACTCTGTAATATCACAATTATGTGTATTCCAGCATTGCTTGCCAATGTTGACCTTCCCTACACCATGGCACTTTTTCATAAGCTGCATACTTTGGCTGAAGATCATGATCTTATTATTGATCATATTCAGAGTACCTAGGCCTAGAGCATAAACAGGATCCTACCCTAGAGAAACACTCCTCAGAATACATTTTTCTCCATGGGAAAGAGAAGTTTTTGAGAGGCTAGAGCAGCTGAAAATACTGAGGTCATCTCTGAACTCCAGCTGTTCCCTGACTTCTCTTCGGCTACTATCCTTAAGAGATCATTCCATGCTGTCACGGAAGCCCTACAAGACAATGGTAATCTTTACCACTGGGGATTCCCTGTGAAGCTCATTATACAAAGGAACAACTCCACCCATGTTAGTACCACTCCCGATGAGGGGGGCTCAGCTATTGAAAGTCAGGGGCATCATCTGTGTCCCTCTTAATTTCAAACTAAGATCATGAATCCGTGCTTAGTGGATGACAGTGGAACAGGACTGATCATGCTCTGAGAATCCTTGAGGATGTCTTCTCTTTTCTCAGACTTCTACTTTGGACCTGTCTTAGTTTCCCAGTTAGACCCTTTGCTTGTACTAGGACTATAAAAGTGTAAGGCCCATGGCACCTCTACTAACTGCCAAATAGATTCAAGGTGACCTTCAGAGACGAGATATGACCGTTTTATTTTGCACAATCCACTGCCAACTGAATGGGTTAAATGATGAGGCCCAGGAAGGCCCCATTGCTTAGAGAGAGAGACCAGAAATCCTGACTGCAGTGTGACAAAAACAAACCTGAACAAGCCAAATTCCTTGTGGGCGAATGTCCTGTGGACATATGAGACCAAATAGCTTTTTGGTAAACTACTTCATCTTTATGTTTACAGAAACCAAAATAAAGCTTTCAAAGAAAATACACTTCTCTACAGTCCAATATGGAGGAGAGTCAGTAATGTTTTGGGGTTGCTGTGCTGTATCTGGCACTTTGTGCCTTGAGCCTGTGCATGGCATCATGAAATCTGGATATTAGCAGGAGGTTTTTTTAGCGCCTTGTTGAACCCACTGTCAGAAAGCTGGCTCTCCATTGAAGGGCACAAGTCTTTCAGTAGGACAATGACCCCAAAGAACTTCAAAAAGCACCTAGGAATGGTTTCATTTTATGGTTAGAGAAAATTGTGCGTTGAAAAAGTGTAAGGGTGTCAATATTTTTTTGCCCACAATTGTAACTGTTATATGATGATTATTTAAAACCACTTCATAATATCAAAATAAGTCATTTATTTTAAACCTGCACAAATAAACAGTGGTTCACAACCTTTGCAATGCTAAAAAATCTGCCAGTATATATGCCACAACATTATTTTTTGTAAAAATACTGAAATGTAGATTACTGAATACATGTGTGTGTTTGGAAACCAAACGTGAATACAGCTAATGTATAATCTCCAATTAAATATATTTAATATCTAAAGTGTTGCATATATTCAAATTATTTTAAGTGTTTTTATTTTGTTACCCTTGAATTCTTTTGACCATTTCAGTCTGGCATTGTGACACACAAATGTGTCCAGGCACACTGGTTTGGAGTTGCTGCATTAGGGATTGGGGATTTCCAACGCTACTTTGTCTTATAGGGATTTGTTCTGAGTCATGGTGTTTTTTTTTTGTCTATGCTTTTCTGGGAATGCCCTCAATTTTATTTCTAATATAGAACTATTCTACTCCTTCCCCTTTTATTTTTGAATAAGCTATTTTTTGTAGTAATATTAACTACATAATGTTAGATTTAGATTATGTAGTGGTACTTTTTATTTATTTTTGTTTACGCTGAGTCGGGGTTCAACAAATATTTTCAAATTTAGAAGCCCTTACATTTGAAAACATTTTTATAATGCGCTAATAGCATACCATACATAGACCCCCTACTTATTTACACACTGCTCATCCCCTCTTGCAAACATTACACATCCTCAATTGTACATCATAACTACTCCCTTTCCCCTTCTATCTTCACCACAATCCTTGCTCTTTCTTTTTCTCTAAATCTCACTTTTCTACCCATGCATTGAGCCGTCTCTGAGCACGGCATGACACCGTAGAAGATGAAGTACATATGTCCTTTTTCACAAAGGGCGCTACTTTCATCATCATCAACATTTATTTATATAGCGCCAGCAAATTCCGTAGCACTTTACAATTGGGAACAAACATTAATAAAACAATACTGGGTAATACATACAGACAGAGAGGTGAGAGAACCCTGCTCTTAAGCTTACAATCTATCTTTTCAGATATTAAACAAAAAGAAAATTGTCAGCGCTTATCCTTTAAACTGCATATCTGAGTGTGTCTAGCAAAATCAAAACATGAGGTATTGGTTCATATTTTGATCAAAAGATTTAAGCCTGCATCTCAACGTCAAGGGTACCTCATAATATGCAGGTCCTACACTGACCTATATGCTTTAAACACTATTAAAATGCAGATATTCGTAGCTGTGGTCCCAATTTTTAGGAAACTCGACTCTTGTTGGGCCATGCATTGACTTATTTGTAGAGATGAGCGGGCTCGGATATCTGAAATCCGAGCCCACCCGAACGTTGCCGATCCGAGCCAGATCCGGGTATTCCCGCCAATTGCAAAACTGAAACCGAGGCTCTGAGTCATAATCCCGCTGTCGGATCTCGCGATACTCTGATCCTAAAAATTCCCCGCTAGCCGGCGCCATCTTCACTCGGGCATTGATCAGGGTAGAGGGAGGTTGTGTTAGGTGGTCCTCTGTCCTGCTATATCTCGTGCTGTGCTGGGGAAATAACAATGCCCAGAGCAGAGCACAGCACTCCAAAAACAATCCTGAAGTCCATTGGTACTGCAATATTACAAAGTTCACTGATTCTGCAGAATAGACTGGGAATTAGTGGAAATGATTGTTATTGAGGTTAATAATAGCGTAGGAGTGAAAATAAACCAAAAAACTTGATTTTAACACTTTTTATGTTTTTTTCAAAATAAATCCGAATCCAAAACCTTAAATCCAAACCAAAACCTTTCGTCAGGTGTTTTGCGAAACAAATCCAAACCCAAAACCTCAAGCAAATCCGAATCCAAAACACCAAAAGTGGCCGGTGCACATCCCTACTTATTTGTTACACGAATGTAGTGACAATCCTTGGTGTTGAATATAAATATTTAAATTGTTATACATATAAGACATGTTCCCATAAGAGAGGCATGGTATATCTGCATACAAGTTAGTATAAGTGGGTATTTTTTTTCTACCAATTTTAGGAATCTGAGCTCAATGGTTGTCAGCGATGCAGATTATTTAAAAGGCTTATGCATGTTTTAGATTACTATAACTTCATAATTATATTGTATTCTGTGAGAACCATTGTGCCCACCTACGCTAGGTGTGGACTGCATATCATTTGTACACCCTAAAACCATGGTTTCTATTTACTAATACTAATTAATATATAAATGCCAAAATATGGGGAATTATAACATTGTGCTCATTAACGAGCAGAATGAATTCCTAGAGTATTCATAGTGGGGTGATTTTGTTTTTTGAGTAGTTCTTGTTACACTTGTAATTGATTGTCATGGGGGTACGGTTTTCTTCTGAAAAGTGATCTTTTATCTAGCTCACCCTAGATTGTTGCATATAAGACTGCACTTCCCTTCACCCTAGATGGATTTCTATTGACCCACCCTGAAGAAGTATGTGTGAATCACTAGTGGGGATCAGGGCCAATACTGTGTTACCGCACGTCACCTCTAGAACACTGTAACACCACAATTTTACTATAAGAAGAATCTATCGTATTCCTGTAAAATGAAAGAGAATCCTCAGTGATTACAATTCATTGTTTTCACATCATTTTTGGTTGTTAAAATATTTATTTATTTTTTATGTTTGTCTACCTTTTTTGTGTAATGACTTTAGTTAAATATATTTTCCCAGAAGCCAATCCGAAAATGTTATTCTATGCCAGTAACAGGTGAAAACTAATGTCTGGGCACAGCTGTTTGCTTGTCAAGTTGGAATGAACAGCTGCCTATTTGTTGTGCTATAAATAGGGAATTCAATGGAAGTCTTGACTGAAAACTAATGGTAGAGCTTCATTTCATACATGCTACTTTGTACTCTTTAATGAGCTGAGGCCGGCATGATAAAAGTGTATGTATGTGTATATATTTTTATAAGTTTGTGTGTGTGTATATATCAAACACACACATTTGTTCATACACTGTCTTTGAACAAGACTTACACATCCTTCCTTTAACTGTACCCCACGTCAGATATTACACTGATCACACATGGACCCAGCATCAGCCCTGCACCTGGATCTGCCCCACCCACTTCCTCTTGCAGCATCCTGTTGTAGGTAGAAATATTTCGCAAGACACGGCTGTGTGACAGGGTGATGACAACTTTCCTTTTTCTCATTAAAAAAATATTATTCTTGATTTTCGACACCCTTGATACTAGGGTGTCTAGGTGTAATAGCTAGATAAATTACAAAAAGTGTGTATATCGTCACACAGTTCCCGAACCAACTGCAGCATAAATTCCCTCAGGAAATCACACGTATTTCAAAATATAAACAGTAAACAAATAAGAAAGAATCCTAGGAAAAAAATATAGTTCAATTTTCACTGTAGCCTTTTTGCTTTTTCTCTCGTTTCTTTATGAAGTAAAAAAAAGTTTAAATAACATCATGTTTATATTGGAATTACACTGTTGTTTATACTTTTTATTTCATATAGTAATTTATATCTGAGGAAGAAGAGCAAAAAAGTGAAAGGATTACAGTGAAAATTTTAGTATATATTTTGTTTCTACTTACCAACCAACAGCACTGGGATTCTTTCTTTTTGGTTTGTTAGATATAATAGCTGCTGTTATAAATGGATATAAAAAAAATCTTCATTAAACAAACAACTATGCTTGTATTTTAGGAATGCACCATCTACTGGGAAATATAAGGATAATAGTCCTTTTCAGGGTTCTGTTACCTGTATAAAACCCTGCAGCCTCATTCATTTGCATGGCATATGTTTGACAAGTGATGTCATATGTAAATACACAGGCATGCATTTGGGAAGGGAGCAGGTACCCACTGTTAACTTGTAATCATTGTCATGCCATGCTGTTTTTGATCATGGAGAGCCATGGACAGATGTAGTTCACCATGGCTGGAAGCCCTTGCTTTCCGTGGCAGGGACTGGTGCTGATTATAAAGTAACTATAGGGGTCCAGTTAAGTGATATCCACCAAACCTGCTATTGGGCAGAGAAATGTTCCCAAAGTGGAAAACCTAACTCTCTTATTATACTGGGGACTGTACATTTATTTACTTTAACAAGATGTCAAAAAAAATTGAGTTATAAAAAGACAGTTTGGTTATTATTTTTTAAATATAGTTTAAACCATTAAATCACATGTCTTGTTTATAGTTCTTTGTGGCCTGTTTACTATTTGGAACTAACAGATTCTTGTTTTGTTCTTGCTAGGTTTATGTGTGCACAACTACCTAACCCTGTCCTGGAGAGCATTAGTATTATAGATACACCTGGCATTTTGTCTGGGGAAAAGCAACGAATTAGTAGAGGTAAGTGCTTCGTTTTAGTGTCATATTTTATTTGATTATTTTTATTTGCCTGAACTTTAACATCATATTAAATCTGACACGCACATATTTTCCATATTGCAGATGAGTGTGAATTGTATGCTCTTCCCTATCACCAAGAGGCAGCACAGTTTGGTTTATAATTGTAAATGTTTAGCCAATCATTCTGAAATTGCTCTCTATATGTTGCCATATTTGACAATATTTTTCATACCTCTAGACACTGATTTTTGATCAGAAAATACCCCCCTTTTAACATGAATATTTAAGAAAATTCTTTGTTTATGCTGTTTTTCTGCAATACCTTGCCAAATCTAATTCCATAGGATTTGGACTTGATTGTGTATTGAGGTAATTTTGGAGCCCACACAAGATGCAATGAATTCACCAGACCAAATTCAGCCACCTATGGGTTGCTGCACTTTCAGTGAAACAGAGAAGTGGGTCTTTTACAGATCTGTTCTTTCTATCAACACTCAATATAAGATTGCATTGTGTTATGCACATGATTGAAATATGTGAATACTCATACTGTCATATCTAGCTAGTGTCTGCTTATAGAGCAAAGTATCATTAGGTGGAATCTGTTTTATGTGTTTTTCAGTCGAGGAATGTTATACATGCTGGAGTTCAAATGCCAAAAGTCTTAACATTTTATGGAAGCAGTATCTTGAGAGAGGCTTTTATGTGCCTAGTTTCTCTTTCTCTCTTGGTCACGCTATGCTTAGTACATAATAAAATCTTCTTTGAGTAAAGCTGGGTACACACCTATCCTGCAGATCACACAATTCATGACTGTTTGGTCAGATATTGCAAAAGTGTGTATGCTCATGTTTTATCGTCCCTAAACACACTGCATCTGAACAATGTTGGCCGAATGTGGAAGAGTGTGTGCACTCACGACCAGCAGTGTAGGCATAGATCTGTAGTGTGTACAGAGTCACAATCTTTTCAACAAGACCACAGTTATGAGAGATGAAGATCTGCATCTGTTAATTCAACAAGCATGGAACTTTTTCGAAATGCTAGTGTGGTTGGATAACTTAGAAATAACTTATTGTACAAATGTATATCTATTTGTGGCACAGTGATTCTGCAGTGTATTATTGTAAGTGTGTTAATGTTTGTATTGTACATATATTGGTTTCTGAGGTAGTATGCCATTTTAGAGGCAACTTGTTTCGCTAACCTTTTTGAAGAAAGGAAATCCCATTTTAAGTAAGCATTTGGTCTGGATGATCAACATCTCCTTTTAGTTTGGCTGCACAGCAGGGTGTCATCCTTTGTACCTTCTAATATCCTATAACCCTCTGTACCTCTTGGCCTGCTTCCCTAGCCCTGTTTTCTTAAGCTTAGGCCTACTTCTCGCTGGTTACTACCATCACTCTCACTCACAGTCCTGCAAATCATTTGATCTACATTGCCATGTTGCCTGTATTTTTATTCCTTCAGTATGTCTGGTCTTTGTTTTCTGTTCTTTCATGTGTTATGGATCACTGCTTTCTGTATATGTCATGTATGGCGCTGCGGACCCTTTGTGGCACCTTATAAATAAGATAATAAAATCTTTTGTGTTAGAAATAGGAAACTGAATCTGAATAATGAAAGCGCAAGTAATTACAGATTTATGTAATCTGTTACCTTTAAATGGTGGTAATTCCAGTTTTAGAGAATACATTGCGTCTTAATGCTAAACAAGAAATGTGATATCCCAGACTTTGTGGTGCAAGAGGTTTGTGATCTGTCCTGTCAGCGTGTTTCAGAAACTGTATAAGTCTGCAATCTGTACTTCTGGTTGATCACCAGTACCTCTATGTGGTGTGTAAACGGTCCTTATGAGGACCCTTTAAGAACAATAAATCATCACTGCATTCAAGATTTTGCCTTATGCCTATTGCCTGCCGTATCGTGTGACCAACAGGTAAGAGAGAACACTAATCTGTTTTCTGATGAAGTCGTCTGCGTCACTGCATTGCTTGGTACCGCGCAGTCCTGATCCATAATAAGTGCTCAGGAGGAAGCAGCCAGTCACCAGCAGTGAGACACTGCAGCATCTACATACTAAACACAGAAGTAAGCAGTTCCAGGTACCAGTGAAGGAGCCTGATGATGGTAGTGTAAATCCTCCAACAACTAGTACGCAGTTGGCCAGTGTCATGTGGGAGGTGACACCAGTTGGAGTGGTCAGTAATGGCAGGTTACTGACAGACAGAAAGAAAGCCATACAAGCTGTGTAAGACTCCAAAAGGTACAGGTTAGCAGAGTAAGCCCACCATGTCGTAGCTAGTTTACTGCTTTTGTCTTGGTCTTTGTCAGTATTGAAATAAATTTAAGCTTCCACCTATATTTTATATACTTGTACTTGCTTTTCTAGCCAGTCACCATCTCCGTCTCTTGTAACACTGGTGCACCAGCAAATGCATAAATACTTAAACTCTGCAATACATTTAACAGTACAACAGGGAGAAAAGGCATAGCACCAACCGTAGGACATATGCCAAGATATAAAGACAGCTATTCAATCATGGGGGATTTCACCACCCCGCATGCCTGGAATAACTGTAGTGTACCAGGCACTACCATTTGAAAAACCTCTTTACTGTGTTTGGAAGAAGTGTTAAATTATATACATAGTACATTCTCACCTAATTATGTACAATTTCTGACATGATAGTTTAGAGTAAATTTCTTTATATACTTTAATCGCTGCCTCTTATATTTTATATAGCTGAAATGTAAATTGTCAGTACTGAAGTAACTGCCAGGTGATATCTGTATCTTTCTTCTTGCCATTTCTCTAACCCTGACTATTTTGTATTTTATTTTTTGCCAAAATGATCATGTATTCTGCAAAAAATGCGCTATGTCCTCTGAGGCAGCTCACACGCACAAACTAGCCCTCAGGATTGTATTTGCAACACGTTTCTTTGAGGTTACAGTTCTGAAATGTTAAATATCAGTATGTACTGTCTAGGTTGGGCGTAGTGATTGTGTTTTCGAGTAAAGTTTTGCCAAAATAGACTTGTTTGTAATCTAAACACATACTGGATATATCATAACTAGCTAAAAGTAGTTTCTGCAAAATTCTTTAAATGTTCAGGAATCCTTTGTGCTTAGGAATATTTCTAGGCAGAAATTCAACGACCAGTAAGTGAGGTTTTTATGGAGAGAAATTACTGGTACATCCTCTTTCCCTCACCCCTCATACACTATAATGAATTTGGCAGCTGGCTATTGACAACTAACTGTACTTTATTTCCAACGGACTGACCAGTGCTCAGTCAGTTGTTCCTGTATTTGTTACACTCTTCCCTTCCCTGTCAATAGTTCCTTCATGCCCCTGGTAGCAGGAAGCATTGTGCTGAGGAAGATAAGGCCACAGTCTCTAGTCCAATGAGCTAAAGCATGGACGTTTCTGTAAACAATGTTATAATCTCTTAGGATTGAAGGGTTGATGTTTATTTCTTCCAGTGATTCCCTTAATCTATAGTATAATATGCTCCGAAATCTTAGTATGTTTGTTTACAACTGCAATTTTACTAAACCAGAACTCCATAGTTCAGTGTTGGGCCCTCAAAGAGGTCTAGTTGGGTCCCCTTTGCTTCTCGTTGAGTCTGATGGTCAGAGTCAAAAGAATGGACTGTTGGGAGTATACTTACTAATATACCCCTAAATAAGCTTGATGGGCTTTGTCCCTAGTCTATTTATTTGATTAGTCCGTGATTGGATTGTGAGGTCTTCTCACCAGTTTAACTAGCCAGTCATAGGCGTTAATCTACTGTATAGGATGTATTCAGGGCTGTTTATACAATAAATAGGCAAAAGGGGCTCCGTGTTCTCCCCAGAAGATTTTGCCAGCTGGGTGGCTTTAAGAAGCAGCCGGGGTGGGGGCAGTTGAAATACTTTGCAATAAGAATGAAAACTGTTGGAGGTTATTGTCCACACCTGCCAGGACTGGTCAGACTGGTGGTCAGTGGTCTAACACACACTGCTGGCTGTAGTGCTTAAATAGTGCCTGTTAGAATAGGAGAAACAATGATTTATTCTGTTATAATATGACTGTTGGGATCACAGTGCATGGGTCATGAGTTTGAGTACCGAACAGGGCCTTATATGTGTGGCATTTGTATGTTCTACCCGTGTTTGCGTGAGTGTCTACCGCAGGGGTAGGCAACCTGTGGCTCTCCAGGTGTTGTGAAACTACAAATCCCAGCATGCCTTGCCACCTATCTGCTGGTTATCTACTGGCAAAGCATGCTGGGACTTGTAGTTTCACAAACACCTGGAGAGCTGCAGGTTGCCTACCCCTGGTCTACCGGGTGCTCCGGTTTCTTAACACACTTTAAAAAAACAAGTAGGTCGATTGTCTGCTGACAAAATTAACCCTAGTCTGTCTGTGTGTTTGTAAATTTAGACTGTAAGCACCATAGGGACAGGGACTGATGTGAATGACAAATATTCTCTGTACAGTGCTGCAGAATTGATGGCGCTATATAAATAAATGGTGATGATGATTTCCTGCTTTACCCAGTCCCCGATCCGTGTCCTGTCTTACAAAGGTGGCCATGTGCAAAAATCTGTTTTTCATGTTCTCCCCTCTGATCACTTGTCAAAACAGAACATAGGGGGAGATAGCATAACATGGCTGTGTATACACAGCCTAAGTTGGTATGTCTTGTTTCAGTGATCTGCATGACAGAGAAATAGATTAGAGATTTCTTTAAAAAAAATCTTACAGAATGTTAGAAAACACAAAGTATATCCTTTCAAGAAGATGATGCGAGTGGATAAATGTCATCAATGTGGTGAAGGAACAAAGTTAATTTAGCATTTGGCCAAAATCTGGTTAACCCAGCAGAAAGAATTGTATTTAATGGAAAAATGTGCCCAAACCATTTTTAAGCAAAAGCCCAATATATAAATATCCTTTTACTACAGCTGATTCCTATTCCATGATACCTAGAAACAGGTTATAAACAGCTTAAGCACCAATATATTTTAGAGTATCTGCTCTTTAATTTAAAAGGAAACTTTATAAAAACATCAACGGGCTGTCTAGCTGTGGTTGAGATGTTTAATAACCGTTTTATTACCATTCTCCATAGCATTGTTATTTGTACAGGAAACTGGAGTCAGCAGGGGACAGGCAAACTGTTGTGTGTGCACTCTGGGATACCTCTACTTGAATTACAAACTTGTTCCACTTCACTGAACGGAAGAATACATTGCAGGGCGGTGGTTTATGTAATGTCAGAGTTATGAAAGCAGGCAGAAGTGTACTTTATCCTAGCTGTCTCCGTTTGTTATTTTAATATGGCCTGCAGTATAAACTCTGTAATGCACATTTGCCACAGCTCTACAATGATATGAAGAGCAGAGATCTCGCCCAAATTCAGATGCAATCAAAGGATTTTAATCTACCAAATATAAAATTATGTATCACAGTTAGTAGTATAGCGCCACCATATTACAGCACTTTCCAGAGCATATTGAATCATTCACATTATCAGGCACTGCCCCATTGGAGCTCACATTCTAAATTCCCTACCACATAAACCTAAATGTTTTTGGATTGTGGAAGGAAGCTCATGCAAATATATGGAGAAAATACAAACTCCACACAGCTAGCGCTGTGAGGCAGCAAAGCCAACCACTGTGCATATATATGACAGATGTGGAGTGTGAATTCTATTATTCCTGGTCATGTTGTCTTTAGTGATAACTTGCTGCAGAGTCTTTTGTTTGTATTCAGATAACCAAATGTGTAATAGTTTGTAATAATCTAATTTGCTTGCAGTAAATTAGGGTTTGAGAGAGAAACAAACTCAACCCTGCGCCCCCCCCCCCCCACACCCGCACGCTAAGAACCAGCTACATAAACCCATTCTAAATTCTTTATTTTATTATTACTTAGCTGGTTTGGAAGAGAGCATATAGTGTATAAGGATCCATATCCTGTGTGAGCTAGGTCACTGTGGGGCGTTTTTGTTTTTTGTTGTGTGGTCTTTTTTTGTTTGATTTTTTTTATGTAGGTGTTTTTTTTTGGGGGGGGTGGGGTGGGCAAGCTATATTGTGCACAAGCCACTGTGTTTGTAAAGCGGTAACATGACTTCAGATGACGTGGTGGTAGATCCTCCGCAACTTGGGCTGCAGCAATAATGCATTGCCTAATTTCCTTCCCTGATTACGAGATGTGTGTGGAAATACAGGGCTAATTGTGATATGTTTAATCAAGCTCAATTTCTATTGGTTTAGCCACATCTCAGGTCACGTGATGATGCTAATGTAGCCAGGTACACTTTAGTTTCCCCACAGTCTAGAAAAACAATGTGATAGAGGCTGCCAGAAATTGTATTTTTCTAAACAAGATTGCTCCTATTTCTAAACTTTGTTCAAAAGTTAAGCTGGGTACACACTACAGAAAATTTCTCGCGTGCAATACCTTTAATGATTTTACCAACGACTGAGAGTCCCGATCAGCATACCTATTCATGTCTACACACTTCTACTACTTACCTTCAAATCTGTGCTCTTCATCTGTCATAACCATCTGCTGAAAAGGTTGGGTGAAAAACCTGTATTGTGTACCCAACTTTGTTAATGTTAAATAGGCATTCTACCATTTTCTTTGTTAAACCACTTACCTACTAAAGGTACTGCAGCAGTGTGTAGTTTACAGAATCCAACACTACCTTTTATGTAAATGTAACTAAACAATAGCTTGTTCATTGGATGCCATGTAATATATATGTGACAATTAAATTTGCAGTGTCCAGTTGCTCTTTTATTTTCTATAAAATATTGAATATATTATGATGGCATTATGTTTACAATTAAACGTCCCAGTGCCCAATCAATACATGTTAATGCGTCATTGAAAGGTAAAGATGGGAATTCCACACATTCATGTGACACATCTAAAATGAATGACATTACAATGTACTTAAGTATTGCTAGTTATAACATAATGTAACCAATAACTATAAAATGTTTGTGTTACACTTAAGATAATGAAGGTGTACTTTTAAATTAAATGATTCTGCCATCACATCCTTCATTTATTCTAGAAATCTATTTATTTTGTATCTATCAGTGTCATTCCTCTATTTTGGTTGCATCCTGTCCTTAAAGCAAGAGATAGATTCAGCAGGCATTTCTAGTACAGTAGTTTAGAAGAAATGCTGACCCTAGTTTGGGAAGAGGAATGACCAGCTACTTAGAATAGAAATATTCCTCCCAGATTTATTTAGCACACAAATGGACAAATTCTTTGATGCATATATCGCCTTTGCTGTCTTATTGGTTTCACTACAACCTTCACATTTATTATAGTCCCAATAGACACTGGCTCCTAGATAAAATGGTCTTGTGTATTTAGTACTAGCAGCAGTTTCCTTGTATAAATAGCAACAGATTTGCTTCTTGCCATATAAGGATATCCAAATTTGACTCTTGAACTCTGACCGATTTTATGTCCCACAAGGGTATAGAGTAAAACTGCAGATAAATATGTAAAGGGAAGGAATGCTCTACAAATGTAAAGACTCTGCTAGATCTATATGGGAGTTTTCACAAGTATCACAAGCACAGTTCAGGCAGTTCTAAAACAAACTGATGACTGGTATGAAAACTGCTTAATGCTCACCTTTTACCACATCAGCTTGATGAAATGGTTATAAAGTTAAATGGTTAAAAAGGAACTGTGTGCACATAAGGAATACATACTGTTATTTGTAGGGCTGTGTTTGTCTTATGTGCCTTATTAAGTGCAGCAAATGTGTGGTTTCCTTAGCAGTCCTGGTTGAAATGTGAACAGTCATGGCTGGCTGCTGCCTTCTGACTCACCCCTCATAGCCCCACTGCAATAGAGAAAGTGGAGAGTGCAAGTTACATACTTTTTGCTGTGAGTCATTTACTTATCTACAGGCAAGAACTGGAGAAGCAATCTTCATTTTTTAGAAATAACTACCCTGTGAAAATGTCTTCAGTGGGTATTTGCATCCCAAAGCTCTAGTGACTGATGTAGTAAATGTTATCAACTGACAATAAGAGATCTGTTTACTATTATACATATTCTTAGGCAATTTTTTCACAAACAAACATTTTGGCTTCACTGCTTTTACTTACAGTTTAAACACCCCACCCTATGAAAACTATATTCAGTGGCTCCAGAGGGAGCAGTCAGAGGGGGTCTGGGAGAGCTAAGGGCCCTAGAGCACAAGAGTCAGTGGCTCCATTTCTATAGTCACACCAGCATTTATCAGGTTTTGTTTACTCTAGTCTAAAAGTAAACTAGGAGTTTTAAGTGAATAGAAAGGTAAATATATTTGTACAAAGGGTAGTGCAAGTTTCCCTACATTGGCTGGAGACTGTTTAAATCTCAGACCTTTACCAAATTACTTTTTTCTCCTTTTATTCCACCACCAAAAGTGAAATGCAAGATCAACTGAACAGGGAAATAAAGCCTCTAAAATCTCTATATATACTGTGCTGAAAAATAAATAGTATTGCTGATTAAAACATGGCTTTTTTAGTGATGTACCTTTCTACATTTACAGAATGACGGATGTACAGTTTTGTATTTTGTACACAGCCAGTTAACCTGTTTACTGTTCCCACAGGTTATGACTTTGCAGCAGTGTTGGAGTGGTTTGCTGAACGTGTGGATCGTATCATTCTGCTCTTTGATGCTCACAAGCTAGACATATCCGATGAATTTTCTGATGTCATCAAAGCGCTCAAAAACCATGAAGATAAGATTCGTGTTGTGCTGAACAAGGCGGATCAAATTGAGACCCAACAGCTTATGAGAGTATATGGGGCCCTCATGTGGTCATTGGGTAAAATCATTAACACTCCAGAGGTGGTGCGTGTTTACATTGGTTCATTCTGGTCCCATCCTTTGCTCATCCCAGAGAACCGCAAACTGTTTGAAGCAGAGGAACAGGACTTGTTCAAGGACATTCAATCCCTACCCAGGAATGCAGCGCTCCGCAAGCTAAACGACCTCATTAAAAGAGCTAGACTTGCCAAGGTGAGAAGTGATGTGAAAATTAACAGTGACTATATTGTAGCACTTGGAAGGGAGTGTATTATTATTGAGACTTAAGCATATTATGTGCATAAAGTTTATGATGCAATTATATCATTATTAAGTCTTACCCAGCAGAGCCCGGAATCCATAGTTCATAGTGATGATATCTAATGAGATTGGTGTCAAGCAGATGTAGTAGAACTCCTTTCCAGTTAGAAGTTCCCATAGTGATGCAGCAGTGACTGGGAAAATGTTTTCTGTTACAAGAAATACTTCAGCTATAAAACGCAGCAATCCAACTCAAATGTTGGTTCTCCTAACATTTTGGTCTTTATTCATTTTTCAGAGACTAGTAAAATCAAAGGCAGAATCATGTATTTGTGCCTCCACCAACAGTTTTAAAGTTCAAGTTAAATACTTAAAACTTTTTAATTGTGTGTGGATCTTGTTTGGAGCATGTAATTACTTTAACCAACTACTGCCTGGAAAGCTTTCGCCCCTTCATGAAACCAGACTAAATTTGGCATTCTGGAGATGCATTGGGTTTTTTGGAGTTTTTTTTTTTTAGTTTTATTTTTTTTTTTTAGTCAATTCAAGCTGATTTTCATCTCCTTTTTGCAGAACAGATAGGGCTTTATTTTCTTATGCATATTAATACATTTATTTTATGGCTTTTATATATAAAAAAAAATATTTCCAATGATTTTTCTAAAGCTACTTTTAGGCTAGCAGTGTAACACCAGACATCTACCTATTTATTTCAAATGCAACCAGCTGACCCTAAGACACCAAGCCTCCTCCCCCAAGTAATTTGGGATAGGGTCAGAAGTGTCATGGAGAGGGGGTGACATAGTTTTGGATGGAGAGGAACTGAGGTGTGATAAGTACTGGGGTTTTATTTTAAAAAAAATATATATATATATATAAAGGAAATACTTTTTTTTTGGTTTTTTTTTGTTATTTTATAATTGCAGTGATAGGGTATTCAGGCAAATATCTAAACAGACAGCACATAACTAAAAAGTTTTCCTTCGTGGTATAGCTGTGTAATTTCTTCAGTGTTCACCATTTTACACGTCTGCATGAAATTAGCCTCCTACTGGGCCGTATATATATATATATATATATAATTTATTATATATTACACACACACACACACACACACACACACCTATTGAGAGTGTGAACTTTCTATGTACTCATTCATATTTGGTAATGTATTGTGAAGGGGGCATTCATGTGCCTTTTTTTCCTTTGTTAAAAATAAATTAAATAAAAATCAAGGGTACTGATACAATTTTTGATGTATGTTCATGGTGTATTTTTGCATTCAATACTAAATGAGACGCATGATATTTACCCTGATTATATCTGGCTATGTGGTTTGCTTATTTTTGTTTCTGTGCAATAGTAACAAGTTTTAGGGAAATCAAGTTTCATGAAGACTGTTTCTTTCTTCACTGTTAGATGGATTATATTTTCTTGATGTACAAATACAAACCTGTCATCCTCCTCCAATATCTCTTTCAGGTCCATGCTTATATTATTAGTGCATTAAAAAAAGATATGCCAAATGTCTTCGGTAAGGATAATAAGAAGAAGGAGCTTATAAACAACCTGGCTGAGATTTATATGAAAATAGAAAAGGAATATCAGATCTCTCCTGGAGACTTTCCCAGCATTAAGAAAATGCAGGTAAGAGGTGATTTCCCTAAAATGTTGTGTATTCCAAACAAATGCACGTGGGCAAAAATGACCCGGCAAACTGTGTATTGTCCCAGAAAATGTCCTCGCTGCTATGTGAAAGAGTATTTTGCATCAATCTGCATATATCCAATATCAATAGAAATTTCCCATATTTTTAAAGAGTATAACTTTGGAACCATCCTTATAAAAGGAAAGTATAATTCCAGGAAAATTATTTTTATTATCATTTAACAGTGTATCTAGATGTACATTGTCTGTCATCCTTTTTAGTAAAATATAGCAGGTAGGTAATGTTAACCTGCTATTTGTGTACTGGAAAGGAGGCACAAAAATTTTACATTCCCTTGACAAGTGCCCTCTCCATGTTGTATACAGCAGGGTTACTGAATATAGCATGAACTCAACTGCATTGTTCAAGACCTTAGTCACTTTTGTGTAGCATACATCTGGGTATATCTCCCTTTTGTACTAGGTGAGGAGGCAAAATACACACTGCAAAGCGTTCAGCATGACCAGCAAGTTTGTTGGTTATTTGGCTTACTTGGGTGGATGAGTTGGCGATCATTCACACTCATGGAGATATGTGGTCAGTTTTGAAGAACAGACTAGGTCCAACATATTGTGATTTTGTAAGTTGCGTTACATGAAGAAACTTGATTTGAATACAGCTTTATTGGACAAACAGTGGCAAGATCAATTAACTTGACCATACGTTTTCGTAGAACTAAACAATTGTACACCTGCAAAGTTCATTCTGTTTGCTGTTGGTAAACACCGCACAAGACAACTTTAAGTGATCTATGGCAGTGTCAATCAGAAACCGCAGAATATAGATAGAAATCTGTATGCTATACATGTTAAATCTCTGCAATACATCTCACTTGTGTGTAATCTGTTTCTTTTTTCCAGGAAGTTCTAATGACCCAGGACTTTTCTAAGTTCCAGTCCCTGAAGCCAAAGTTACTGGACACAGTAGATGACATGCTAGCCAATGATATTGCTCGGCTTATGGTCATGGTCCGGCAAGAGGAGTCCCAGATGACGAACCAAGTGGTGAAAGGTGGTGCATTTGAGGGAACCATGAATGGTCCATTTGGCCATGGATATGGTGAGGGAGCTGGAGAGGGCATTGATGACATCGAGTGGGTAGTAGGGAAGGATAAACCAACATATGATGAAATCTTCTACACACTTTCACCCGTCAATGGAAAGATCACAGGTGCCAGTGCCAAAAAGGAGATGATGAAGTCCAAACTCCCCAACACAGTTTTGGGCAAGATTTGGAAGTTGGCAGATGTGGACCGAGATGGGCTTCTTGATGATGAAGAATTTGCCTTGGCAAATCATTTAATAAAAGTAAAGCTAGAAGGGCATGAGCTACCAGCTGATCTGCCTCCTCACCTGATCCCGCCATCAAAACGGAGAGTAGAGTGACAACAACAAGCCAGGCCCCTCTTCTCCTTCAGAGTCTTCCACTTTTTTCTTTATTAAATGCCTCCCTTGAAAGAACTCCCAACATGAGGGAGGAGAGTTTAAAACATGTAACTTTCTAAATGTATAACAATTCTTATAACACAGCTTTAAAAATAAAATGAACAATACTACCTTATTAAAGGAGCAAAGGTAATGTGTCACTGCAGTAAGATTAAAATAAATTTTAGATTTGTTGTGCAGCCGAGACATCATAATTTCACCTATCCCAGGTTCTTGCCTGGTAATGTGATGAAATTAGTAAAACTGGGTTCAGCAATCTTTGGTGGAACATCGTCTGCTTTTTGAGCCATCCCGTACCCTTCTGTTTTGATGTCATGGAATTTGCATAAACTGTTTTAAATGATCAAAATCAAAGTTGTGCCTCACACAGGGCACTCACAACTTTATGTATTGCATTCTGCTATTGTTCAATGGACCCTTTTTAGTATAAGTGGGTTGGTGTTTACTGAATAGTGAAAGTGAAGGACGTCTGACTTGTGTGCAGGTAAAAGCATCTGACGAACACCATCTTATGGCCTTATTCTAAAATAAATAACAGGAGACATCGGAGTTCAAAAGATGGACCAACAGATTCTTAATTCACATCCAATTTGCTTGTTTTGAGTTTCTGTACTTAGTCCACCTAATTTCTATACCTTGATTGTATTGCCATGCAAAACACTGAAGCTGCTAAGTCTACGTTCAATGCCAAGAAATGTCTTTAATGTAACATTGTCATCCGCCCAGTATGATTACTTTTGCATTGTTTCCACTAGCTGTATTTGTAAAATTCCATGATAATGAACATGATATTCCTTCTCCTTCTGTTGCTGTTTCAGTATTAAATACAGAATGCTATGCTCACATTTTTGTTCCAGCATGACTGAAATTAATATATTGCGCTTTGCTACAAGGGTATTGAAGGTAAAGTGTTTTTTTTAAATGTATTCTTTGCTTAACTTCACTGACATGACGGGTAACGTGCTAATGCAAGATGTCATTGCTAGCTCATCCACAAAAGAAGAATAGATAATTTACATAGGTAATTTGATTGACTGATTGGGCTTCAGGAGGATGATTAAATACAGATTTCCAGCAATCACTAGCACAAACCTGTGTAATTAATGTGTATTCATGCCTCTAGCTTGTCATCACCCCATATTATTTCTCTAATATGATACATTTCCAAATAAACTTGTTGGAGGTTTTTTGGGTTTTTTTTTAAACAAAAACTTTTAGAAATTGTCCTAACTTCTCTGTAATTTCAAGTCTCATGCTTTCAAACTGTGTTTTTTTGCGATTTGCTCTTCCTGTATCTTATATCAACACTTTGGTTTGAATGGATGTGAGAGACTGATTATATTTGTCCATGGAGAGATGTCAGGAACACATTGCTGGTGTGTAGTAAATTAAGGCAGTAATGTCTTCTGTTGTGACATTATGGATACATTGATTGGTAGGAATGTGCCTTAGTAATTGATTAGCATATACTTTACACACAAATAATAAAAGGCATGTGTAACTTAAGACAGAGCCCTGGAATACAATAGGTAATTCAATAGGAACTATTTAATTGTATCATAAGCACCACTCAGCCTGCTTCTTCATGCTTTTTATATGGTCACAGTACTCTGGTGACTTCCAGGGCCCTTATTGCCTGCTTTACGCCATACTGATTGATTGAGGAAATTCTGTTTAAGCTATGAACTTGGCAGCCTGAAATAATACATGTATTCATATTTTATCTGCATTCAAACCTAGTCACTTGCATGGTCACTCCTATACAGTTCTGTGTAGAAGCTCCTAATAGATGAAGCTGGTATACTGAGCTTTTGACTGGCAGATAATAAATTCAGTTACCTTATTTTAATGTAACTTTTTCACTAAATTAAAGCTCTGATGACAAGATTATCACATGGAAGGTAATAAATGCTCAACAGAAAAATAAACCCTTATTAAACATAGGTTGTAGTTAAACAAAAATTGTGTTCAGCTAAAAATGTTGCTTCATTCTACATTTTGCTGTGGTATTTTGCACAGTTTTCAGGTGAAATTTGTCTGCAGATTTTCTGCTGTCCTTTTTGTTCCACCCAGGCTTCTCCCTAATTGGTTCCATTCCTTACCATGACATCACGGTTTGCTCATGTGGAACACTCGAAAAGGCTAAGTCACGCTTCATGCTGAGGTCTGAAGGCAACTGATTTTAAACAGTGAAAGGGAGAGTATGAAAAATGAAGTGTGTGAAAGATAGGGAGAGAACCTCCTATAAAAGAAACAAAAAGAATTTTTACAAAAAGTTGAAAGGGGCAGTTTTGGATGGAGAATGGACTTTTATTAATTTGCAGAGCAGAAGAGCTGCTGTTGTAGTCCCAGCTGTTTTAATTAGTGACTGGAGCGGTACTGCAGCCTTTGGCTTGCCAGTTACCACTCCAAGGGGTAGATTCAGTAAAGCTTCTGAAAAGGAAAAGTTAAGGTGTTGCCCATAGCAGTCAGTAAGATTCTAGCCATCATTTTTCTAGAATGAAGTAAATAAATGATAGCTAGAATGACTGGTTGCTATAGGCGGCACCTCCTTTTTAAGAAGCTGTAGTATATCTACGCCCAAGTGTTGTTAATTTTAGTGCAGCTTAGGGGATGTTTTGCCTTTTCTTAAGTGAACTTGCAGTAGTTATGTTTGGATGTAGCACTGTTTTGGAGGAAGAGATGGTACTCCAGGATGTAGATCTGTCAGATTAAACTATTAGTCTAAAAGGGTAATGGCCATTGTGCGTAACACTCAAGCCATGTGACCTATGAATCCCTGTTACTGAGACAGGGTGTGAGAGTAGAACAGGAGATCTTTCTAGAATATGAGACTTTTTCTCCCAGATGTTTGGCTGTTGCTGCTGTACTTAGTAGTAGTGCACTGGGCTTAGAAGGAGCTGTCTTCTTTCAAGATGGCGATTCATTTCTATTGACACTAGCACATACTTGCCAACTCTCCCGGAATTCGGGTAGGGTTCCCGGGAGAGCAGGCAAATATCCCGCATATGGCAACATGCTCCTCAAAATGACGGCATTTTGTCGTGGAGGGCGGAGCCAAAATGATGCAAATTACTGCACCCCACCCCTTCTGCCCCCCAACCACGCCCCCTGCCTGGGATATCCCGGAATTAGCTTGCCAAAGGTTGGCAAGTATGCACTAGCACTGATTCTGGTAATGCATATGGAGCTGGGGTGGGGGGAATTGAGCACTGTTTGCCCCTGGCATTGATTCCTCAGCACAGCTGGGTGCTTTGCAATTCTCAGATGGACGTTACTGATTTTAATACCTAAGTCAGCAGCATGGTGTCAGTGGTGATTCCAGGCATCACCTACTTTTGTGGGAGTTCTTTAATGATGGCGCATGACTGAGATTGTAATTTCCACTGTAAAGCAATTAGTCTCCCAAGACTTCAATCATTCGCTAGTGAGTGGAATATATCAAGTTCCTAGAAACCATTAAATAGAGAGATAAATCCTTAGCAGCTCATATTGCTGGATTTTTGTGGCTAAACTCCTGTTTTCAACTTGGATCAGAAAAAAATATAGTTTTGAATCAAAGAAACCGAGAGAGTGCATAAAAATAATTGCCACCATCCAAAACAGTACATATAAATGACCAAAAAAACTTCTTTATTAAAACATAATATAAAAAAATCACCATTAATAAAATATGTAGCAGTCACTTCTGAACACCTCAATGATCTATTTTATAAAATGAAATAGGTGATGCACTCATCAATTTCATTTATAGCTCTTATGCATTACATTATTAACAACCCATATCTAAGCCACACCTCATAACAATGGACATTTGAGACAAATAGTAATTACCTTAGCTAATACAAGCAAAAGGGCTTCTTCTGTCCTACTATTTTCACACAATATGGCAATGGTATTTATAATACAATACTCTAGTTAATAGCAAGGAAAAAAATATACCTAATGACATGCAATAACAATACACATAAAACACCAATGCTCTGGTGTATGTACTTAGTCTGGGTCAAGGATTAAAAAGTACATTAAAATGTGAGAAACAGGTGATGAAGGTCCTCAGTCCGTTGGCATCCCATTTTACCACAGCGGTAGTAGGAATAATACCGTGTACACACAGGTGGTTACATCCAAAAGTGAGCAGAGTCCGGATGCATGGCACTTGGCCTTGTTTCGACATTTGTGCACGTCTCACCCTGCAAGCTTCTTGTAGGTTAATTGGCTACTATCAAATGGACCGTAGTCTGTGTGTCTGTCTGTGTGTGTGTATGTTAGGGAATTTAGACTGTAAGCCTCAATGGGGCAGGGACTGATGTGAATGAGTTCTCTGTACAGCGCTGCGAATTAGTGGCGCTATAATAAATAAATGATGATGATGATTGTTTGAGGAAGAGGAGCGCTGGTTATGGTTTTAATGTCTAAAGTATATTTTTCATTAATTGCACCCAAGACAAAGCAGCAGCTCCTTGAAGGGCATAAGCGGCTGGCATAAGTCTCATTATTTGCTCTTGTCTAGGATGGCAGTAGGCAGAACCCAGCAGTCTGTAATGAGCATCATTGGCAAAAGCCTTTTTGTTGTTCATAACCTTTTATGTGTGGAATATTTGGCAGGATGTGTAAAATTGATGGGGGAGGGTGGGTGGTTAGATTTTGCATACCAGCAAGAAAATGCAATATATTGTGAGCTGGGAACAACAAAGGGCAAATGTCTGTTTGCAGTTTTCTCCCAAATTATCATTAAAAAGGCTAACTAATCTGATCCATTATTACCACTGCTGCTGTAATTAAGAAAAAGCTTTCAGGATGTTTTTTTTTTTACTAAAGTATAATGGTGGCGTAAAGTAAAAATGTGCCCAAGTGCAAACAAACGCCATAAAATAGGAACAATGGTCAAAGTGAGACAGGGTCACAATTGCTAATGAGCAATCAATACAAAGCCAGGATCCATATACCAGTCCCAGAATAGCTGAACCATTGCCTAGGAGAGTCCATAATCTGACAAAGGACCTTGCACTTTCAGTATCTTACAGCCACATGTGATCCTCTAGCACCTTCCTTCGGATCAGTGGTCATCAAGCTACATTCCAGAATATCCCTTCCTCTGTTTCCTAAAAGTCTAACCCTGCCAATCTGGAGACATTCTGGGCCAGATTCATTAAAGAACTGTGTTGTACTTTTTTTTTTTCTTTTTTTTTTAAATGCACATAAATTGGGTATACACACATCTATTCAACAATGAGCAGATGTAAAGATATGTCTGTTGAAGAATATGGGTCTAGGTCAATACAATACACTGCCTGAAATATCCAATGTATATGTGAAGTATGGTGTCCCTAAAGAACGCCCAGAAAAATAAACTGTTCAAGTAATGTCAAAACGTATATAAACTACGTTTATTAGGATGTTTTGTATGTCTACTGTACATAAAATGCATTTTTACTCCTGATTGCATAAACATGTTCTAGCATACATACGTGACTGCATCACTGTTAATCAGCACTTACACCAGGACTGTAGCTGGGGCAAGTGATACGACAGAAAACCATGTACCTTGGAGATGCCCAAACCTTCAATCAGATGCAGCTGCGTGGGCTTGAGTGTGGCCTACCCTTACTGTATATTGACTGTGTGCACATACCCATTCCCCTCCCCTTTCTGTCCATTAAATCGTAGGACGTAGTAATAAGGGTCCTCTGTGCTCGAAGATGAATTGGATTTTGCTGCGTTCTCTGGCTTATGGCTTGTTTCTGGACCGGAGTAGAACAATTTTTACGCAAAATACGGAACTTATCGGCATTTATGTGGCTTAATGAAACAGGCCCTATATGAGCTATAGTTTCTAGCATATCTCTTGTATTGTACTCTCTTGATTGGAAACCTCACTCTAGAAGGTATATTTACTAAATGGCGGGTTTAAAAAAAGTGGAGATGTTGTCTATAGCAACCAAATCGGATTCTAGCTGTTGTATTGTAGAATGCACTAAATAAATGGTAAATAGAATCTGATTGGCTGCTATAGGCAACATCTCCACTTTTTAAAACCCACAGTTTAGTAAATATATCCCTATGCCTCTGAGTCTCAGCCATACTATACCTGAAACAGTCTGACAGTTCCCTTGCATTTTAACATCACCTCTTCTCTGCAAACATACCAAACTATTATAATCTGGAAAGCAAGAATAAAAATGTATTGCATGAAACATGATAACGAATGGTGATGAACAATTTACATAACCCAAATTCTGTTCTTTGGCAAACTTGAGAGGCATGCATTCACAATGACCTTTCACCCACTGTAGGTTTTGTAACCATAACCTGATCCTTCCTAATGATCTGTCAAAAGAACTAGAACGTAAAAGTTTCTTATTATCTAATTTACAGTAACAACAGGGTTACACACAAGGAATAGGTGTGGCTATGGAACCCACAGCTTCATGTATTTGTTTAATGTGAGATGCCATAGTCCCTAAGTACATTCCAGTCACATCCTGGGCAGTAGCTAAGTCTGGTGCAGGTTAGGCAGTTTTTCAAAAAGACTTTCATACTGGGAAATATATTTAGATGGCCCAGTGGGTTTGTCCTTATGGCGTACAATACTAGTGACAATGGCTTAGGCCAGCTGTGCAGCTTGGTCTTAATGGTTTAGTTATATCTTTTAAGTTTCCCCACTTAGGGGTGATAAGGAGTATGTAACTGCTGCTTGATTCCCGTCAGGTCACACATTTTCTTGAATAAAGAATTAGTAAATTGGGGACCCTGGTCAGTGGAATTCATTTGGGATAAACCACACCTATATACCATTTCCAGTACTAGTTTATTGGCTCTTCTTCCTTCGTTACTGGAGACTGTAGGCCATCCCTCAACCCATCCTGAAAACAAAATCTATTTAAACTAACACATACTTACTGTAACACTCTTACCTTAGAGAGTTGAATGAAATCAATCTGTAGCACCTGAAATGGTTCCACTGTAGCAGGAGGCAGGGTTGGACTGGGGAGCCGGGGTATTCCCTGGTGGACCCTGATACCTGATAGCGCCACAGCAAGGTAATTCTTTAATAAAAAATATTTACCTCATTGCAGCGTCGGCGCCCCTCCTCTGCTCCGTTCGCACTGAATGTCCCGACATTCAGTGAGGAGTGTCGCAGAGAAGGGACAGCACGCAAGAAAGAGGACAAAAGGAAAGAAAGCAAAGAAGCCAATAAAACAGCATGGTACATAGTGATGAAAAGGGGGGGGGGGCAGAAAAGCACGGTGATGATGTAGGGGGGAAGCAGCATGGCACAGAGTGATGAAGGGGGGGAAGCAGCATGGCACAGAGTGATGGGAACAGAAAGGCACAGAGTGATGAAGGGGGGAAGCAACATGACACAGCTATGAAGAGGGGGGAGAACAGCATGGAGGGCGCAGTGTGGTGATGATAACAGTAATTTGTGTGTGATGGCACAGGGGGCTTGTGGCAATGTAGTGTGTGTGATGGCACAGTGGGCTTGTGGCAATGTAGTGTGAGTGATAACACAGGGGGCTTGTGGCAATGTAATGTGTGTGTGTGAGGACGTGGGGCTTGTGGTAATGTGTGTGTGTGTGATAGGTGGTGGCTAATTAATGGGTGCTCTTTTGTTTGTGGGGTGATGGTGGGGCAATTTAATTTAATAGTGGGGACTATTAATTTAAGATGGGGTGGTTTGGGGGCTATTAATTGTATGTGGGGGTGAGTTTGGGGAGAATGTGGTCTAGTTATTAAATGTGAATATGAATTATTTAATGGCAAGCGATGGTTGCGGGGAAATAGGTATATTTAATAAATGTAAATACTATTAATTTATTGCTGGGGCTATTTGGAGGGAGGGAAATAGGTTTATTTATTAAATGGGTATACTATTACTTTAATGTCGGGTTTGGTTGGAAGGATATAGATTTATTTATTAAATGGGAATACTATTATTTTAATGTTGGGGCTGGAGGAAGGTCTAATTATTAATTATGGGTGCTATTGATTTAACGCCGGGGTTGGTTGGCATTTTCTAAATGTGCCCATTTTTTTTTTCACAAATAGGGCCCCAACATTCCAGGATCCATACAAAGCCGCAACTAAAGAAACCAGCAGCTACAGGTGGTGAAAGTGACAAGAACAGGTAGGAGAGAGCAGGACAGTCTGCCAACTGTTCTGATTCTAGTTGGACAATCCCGATTTTTTGGTGACTGTTCTGCTCAATCTAAGGAGCAGGCACTGCATTCTTTGTGTACTACACTATGGCGCTAGCTGTCCTTCGTGGACTTGTCACACCAACTCCAGTAGTTTGGTTATGCCTCTCTAGTGGCTGGCCACACCTCCACTGGTTGCCCTATACCATTGTATTCCTCATGTAGACCCTTCATGCCCCAGTCTGACACTGCAGGGAGGTGTGAAGCATTGGTCGCAACCGGCCTCCCAGAATTACCATGCAACCAGACCAAGCAATTTTCACAATTGCTGGTGGCAAATGACAGAGAATCCACATTCATGTCAAATGGCCCAGACCATGTTGGTGAAGGCAGTTTTAGATGTATGGGTGAGACCATGTGTTAACTCGGTCAATGGAGGAAAAACCCTTGGTGCCATTGGTACACACACCAACTTACTCTGTTTGAAAAGATTAGAACCAGTTAATGACTGACATACTATTAAATTCCTCTGGCACTTTATTAGAATCCTATGGTCCACAGTTTCAAATGCTGCAGAGAGGTAAAGGAGGCAGGTCCGCTTAAGGCAGCTGCCTAGGGAGCCAGAATTTGCGGGACGCCTACAAACCCCCTTTTTTGTGGTCAGCACCATTGCAGTGTTAATAGAAGGCTGCAGAGCCAGAGCACTGAAAGAACAGCAGGGGTGGCTCTTCCTGCTGCTTTGTCTCAATGTCATGTGAATGCTGCAGTAACTTGCAAATGTTCTTGGTGAAAAGCAATGGAGGAGAATCTTGTAAAGAAAAGGAGTGATGTGTGGCACACTGATCAAAGGCGGAGCATGTGAGAGAAAAGTTGGTTGGGAACGGTCAAAGGGAAAAAACTGGTGGGCAGGGGGGTATGTGAGGGAAAAGATGGTAGGCAAGTGACATGTGAAGGAACAGCTGGTGAGCTGGGGGCATGTGAGGAAAAAATGGTGGGCAGGGGACATGCAAGGTTGAACACCTAGATTTGCCCATGTATCTTAAATCTTGCAGCCCTTTACTTCACGGTTCTTTAACCCTTGTTTAATGTATTTTTACATTTAAGTTACATAATTGTCTTTGTAAAGGGATGAAAGTTAATATATTTTCTTATTTTATTAAAATAAATAGTTTGAAGGAAACAGATAGTTGGGGAAGGTGTTAATGGAAGTGTCCTGCAAGCTCTTGTTACCTTAAACACAAGATTTTCTGGAACCACCCATGTGAATGACATACTCTTATCTAAGTCATCACCCCCAATATTTGTGCTGCCCCTGCCAGTAATTATTGTATATGCATGGTTTTTCAGTCATATGGGGGAGGTTGGAATTACCAAAGTCCACCCAATCACTCATTCTATCCATACGTTATGTTACTGCAACCTTATACACATCTCCTATAAATACAAATGAAAAACAGAAAGTGACCAGCCACCACTGTTTTGGGACACCTCTGTGATGGGAGTATCCTTCCAGCTCATCTTCAGTAAGTGCAAGGATATACTTTTTGGTAAATAAATACTATTTCCAATATTTAAACATATGCATATTAAACACGACATCATTTTTTACATATTTATGATATCACTCTACTTTATGGTTCAATCTCTCACAAGTCTCTACACTGATTCTACTGTTGAACTAACTTTCAGGGCATGCGCAGTACACAGCCGATACATATGCACTCAAACTGCGCATGCGCTAGGGCAAAACCAACCCGCCAACTAACGCATGCGCAGTTACGTTTTGCTGTGTGAGTTGTTGCCGTAAAGATGGCAGCCACCGGTGGAACCGAGGAAGAGGATGCCGGGAAGAAAAGAAAGGCTCACGGAATGTTGAAGCTTTATTATGGAATAACGGAGGAAGGGAAGGGCGGAGAGAGACTGCTAGAACCTACTGATATCGATGGGGTTCATTTCAACCCAGAGCTGTATCTCACTAAGGTGACGTCACAGAGACTTCCTGCAGTCACACAACACCCGAAACCTGTTTCCAGGCATATTGGAACCATTGCAACTTGTTACTGACAACCTTATACAGATTTACTGACATACTACATTTCTTTACTAACTAATTATTAAGTTATACTAAAATTTCTCCCACAATGAAAATAGTAGCAGCATTTACAAGAGAAAAGTGATGACAGAAAAGGGGGTTCAAGCCACAGTTGTTTTGGTATTTCTATGATAGTATAGTACCGTAAAGAAGTGTTTCTCAAACCTTAAGACACCTAACAGTGCATGTTTTCCAGGTGACAAATAATTATACCACCTGTGGATCTGTTACAATGTGTCGGTCAGTGATGAATACACCTGTGCTAAAGCAAGGAGATATGGAAACCATGCACTGTTAGGGGTCCTGAGGATCATTCCATGCACTGTTAGGGGTCCTGAGGATCAGGTTTATGAAACACTGGTGTAAAGAATATGTTGGGTTCTTACAGATGGCTGCAAACTTGGCAACATTTACTGACGGTGGGCAATCCTGCTGCTGTCCCAGTATATCTATGCAGGCCACATACAAGGCAATTAGTAGGGACACAGGGCAAGTGTTTTATAGTTGCCAATTGGCCCTGGATTCTGGGTGAATATTCCCTTGTTATATTGGCTGGATGCAGTTATCTCTGTTTGTTACTATTCTGTGTGCTATATGTTAGAATGCACTTTAAAAAGTATTTTACGCACAACAAAATTGTATTATAATCTTATCCGGGACAGTGGTGTAATCAGACCATAATCAGACAGTCATTAGGTTGAGAAACCAGTGTCCACCCAGTCTGTTTACTGCACATAGCCAAATAATTTTTACTGCTGATCCAGACAAAAACGGAAAAACTCCAGTTAGGGTGGTGGCCCTTTATTAATCAATTACATTTCTGTTTGAATTTTGAATAAAAATAACCATAGTTGTGTAAAGCACTCATGTGACTCTACCCTTTATCTGTAAATGACCAATTGGATTTCTAAACCCTTTAAATGTTGAGATGTGCACGTTTTTTACTTGCATAATAGTCTACACAACTGAGTAATGATATGTGCTGTGTCAGCTAATATGCTTTTAATCTGTATATATGCAGCTGAGGAAAGAGAGCTCATTAGCTGGACTGATGGACATTGAAGCCGAAATGGTTCGTCAGATACGAGCTTTGGACAGCGACATGCAGACATTGGTGTATGAGAATTATAATAAATTCATATCCGCAACAGGTAAATCCTGCAAAGGAGTATGGGAAGATGGGGTCGCTATATTTTGTCAGAGTTGCTGTGAGGAACAACATAACTCACTTATGTTTGCTATTGGAAAGACAATTGTTTGTTCTCTTATTGCATACAAGAAATACCAGATATTATAGGGAAAGATAAAGGTTAAGTACATCCACAGGACTAGGTGATAATAACTGTATTCCAATTCCTCAGACACTATTCGTAAGATGAAAAACGATTTTAAGAAGATGGAGGATGAAATGGATGGACTGGCAACGAACATGGCGGTTATTACAGAGTTTAGTGCACGTATTAGCAGTACCCTACAAGAGAGACACCAACACATAACCAAACTTAGTGGTAAGTGGTGATATCGATTTCATTATCAAGAGGCATGATGCGTTACATCTGTATTGGAGGGGAGTTATAGTGGAGGATAGCACACCGATAATGAGTGGTGTAGTTTTCAGAGAGAGTTTTACATGGCTCTAATTGTTAGTTGGTATGTTATAGATTTGTAGCTGCAAAGAAATCTACTTGGTCAAGAAAATACAACACTATAATGTTCACACTTAATCACACTCATCTCTGCCAGTTATGCGTAACTGCCTTGTTCTTTGTGATTTTGCTTACGGTGTTAGTTATGTCATATCTGTATTCTTTGTATACCTTTGTACGATTGTCCGGCGCTATAAAAACTGGCTCCTTATAAATAAATAATAACAACACTAGTACCTTCAAAACATGATGTAATTGTCACTGAAGTTGTTCTTATTAATAAATCTGGCCCACCCCTTAATCCTCAAGACTAATGAATGTTGCTCAGAATGTATGATTATCATAAGTAGAGGCTACAGTAGTTCCCATGGCCATCCCTGTAACTTAATGGTACCATTCGTTATCATAACAAAAGCATTGTGAATAAACGCATAATTAAGACAATAAAATCCATTCATCTCAAGGTCTAATGTGTAGGCATTGGGATGATGGTCAACAAGTTGAGTTACAAGCAAAATAACTACATACTAGGCTCCTGAGAAGGTCATATGAAAACAGTCATTTAGATAAATCTTATTTAACCCCTTCTAAACTGTTTTCTAATTGTTGCACTATATTTAATTGGGAAATACTTTTTTAACTTCTTAAACCACCTATACAATTGTCATATTTTTGTGGAGGGGACAGATAGGGATTTCCAATGATTATCTACTCATTGATATAATAGTATATCATTAAACCACAAAATATACACCTTAAATTATTCTGTCACTTCTAAACTTTATAGGGATACCACTGACCTATACGTTCATGTCCGGAACTGTGGGGAGAGCTCTCTGAGTTTAATAATATTCATATACTCTCCCTTCGTCATGGAGACACCAGCGATGATGTCACTGGAAACTCCATGTTACAAGGAAGATGTCCTGTTAAAATACAACTGTGGGGGACTAATCAGTTTTTAGCGGATTCACTGAACACCAGTATAGGCAGGCATAAGGAAACATACTATAACCACTGAACAGCAGGATATGTTAAGCGGACGTTAAGGACCTGCTCATAGGATATAGACCTACATGCTGTGATTGCCAAGTGTTTAACGGCATTAAGTACTAACATTTACACTTTTATCTACTGTTCTAAAAGTGGGCTGGGAACATAGGAAAAATGACTACATCTATTTTTATTTTTTAAAACTCCTCTCGGAGTGAAGCCATTCATAGACACATATATAACAATTGGCATATGGTAGCAGAGGATCTTGCATTTATAGACACACACACTATTCCAGATATATAAAATGTGGTAATGTGGTTGTTGTTGTGAAATATGAGACAATGTTTGGAAGTTCAGTGATATTTAATATAAATTCACCTCTGTGCAGGGCTGTATTAAGATTGTGGTTTGCTGCAGCACTTTGTTTGCATTTGTGTAGGATACATTTGTATGTTTAGATATACATATCTGTGCTACATAGATTTGCTTCTGTAGATTAGTCCCTTCCCTTGACAAAGTGGTTAAGACCATGAAACTGCTGTTGGAGAAAAGACAAGTATTCCGTTGTATCCTACTGCATGGTTGTTGATGGCTATATAATATAAATATACTATACAGTGTGTATGTGTGTGTATATGTATGTGTGTGTATATAATTATAATCTATATCACACAAACACTGTGGTTTCAAGGAGTAAATAAATGGGAGGTTTTGTAATATTGGTGGAGTAGCTAGAGGTCTCTTTTGTTACAACAAATTTATGCTGAAATCCCATTGTAAGATTCATTTTGTGTGATGCTCCAAATTCTTTGTCAAAAGTCTGTTTTATAAAGCGATTCATACTAAATTTTTCTGCTTTTCCATTAAATATTAGCTTGTCAGCCCTGCCAAAGTAGAGTTCCCCGGCAAAAGTGTGTGCGTCTATGCCAGACGGTAACACGGATCTGCCTGTAATGAGAGGCATGTAAGCGGTAGGGAGTGCCACTACATATATTCCACAAAACTTAAATGTTCTGTACACACAACTCCCAGCTGTATGGAACTATTTGATGAGTTTGCAGACCCGCATCTCTATATGGCTCCTCTGCTTCTTTATAACGTGCCGTATATGAATGCACATACAGGACGTTATAATGATGAGGAAAAATGCACATTGCCATCAGATGGTCTTTGTGCTGCTGGAAGCTGCACAGTCTGCAAAGCCTGTAGACAGCATGATATCATCATCATCGTTATCGGTGGGGTATAAATGAATTGTGGAGAACACCTTTAAGGGAACAATGAACGATAACATTAATCTCCCATATCAGGCCTTTTTAATGCCTCTTACTGTTGTGTCCCAGGTGTTCACACCCTCCTGCGTAAGTTACAGTTCCTGTTTGAACTCCCGGCTCGTTTGAAGAAGTGCATTGAACTTGGTGCTTATGTTCAGGCAGTGTCCTATCATGCGAAAGCCCGCAGTGTACTTCATCAGTACCAACACATGCCTTCCTTCCATGGCATCCAAATCGACTGCCAGGCTATCATGGCAGGCCTGGCAAACACACTTCGCCAGAAATTCAGGTACTGGCTTTATTTTTTATTTACTTGTCAATCAATAATACTTTAAATGGGTTACAATAGTGAGAATGAAAACAAGATATGGGGCTCTTTGTGCAGGGCTGAGGGGAAAACTATGGACAAGGGCTTCACTAGCCACCTATGTATGTTTAAAGTCATTGAAAAGGGGCTTGTGTATTGCATAACATAGAACAGTGGTAAAGGAAGAGAAGACTGCGGAGGAAGTGTAGAGTGTTGGTTGCCAACTGTCACATTTTGTACACAAAATGGTAGATCTATTGATCATTAAAGATAAGATGTTCTACTCTTAATGTACTCTTGTGATTGCTGTTCTAATAAGTAGCGTTGCTTAGTTTGCTATGGTTATACTTGTCAATACTGCATGGGTATTGCATCATTTTAGAGATCTTGGCCCTACAGACAGCTTATGCGCACTAAAGTATTTACTAGTGGACCACGTGCTTTAAACAACTAGTGCATTACAAGAAGTACAATATACACGTTCAAATTGAGAGCCACTGTTATAGGAACAATTACGTACATATCTGTTGGTATTTTTTTTCAGCTCTCAGAATTAGAAACAGTAGCATCAGTTTGCAAGGAGACTGTTCCAAAATATAAAAATATAGAGCAATATTTAACAACCACACTGGATATTGTTCTATTTTAGAGCAAAAATAAGTTGTTTTGTTGTATGAAAATAAAGTAGGTTAACATGAAGTTGACTTGTTATAAACCCACACAATTTATTGAAAAAAATATATTTATTTTGAGGCTATGATTTCAATCAATAATCCTTGTATGTAACAAAAGACTTATGTAGAGATTTATCAAACATTCTAAAAAGTAAAAATTGTATGTGTTGCCCCTAGTAACCATTCAGATTCAAGCTATCAAGACTGTTCTAGATAAATGATAGTTAGAACCTGATTGGTTACTGTAGGCAAAACCTTTACCTTTTAGAAAGAAATCCTGGGGGTATATTTACTAAACTGCGGGTTTGAAAAAGTGGAGATGTTGCCTATAGCAACCAATCAGATTCTAGTTATGAATATAGTACATGCTACAAAATGACAGCTGGAATCTGGTTGCAATAGGCAACATCTCCACTTTTTCAAACACGCCGCTTAGTAAATATACCCCCTAGCCTAAGAGTACTGTTGGGACTGCAGGGTTCCCAAGAAGAAGTGCGATAGAAGTCTGTATTCATGCATTTTATGGATTTTGAATACTGGTGAATCGCCATTGGATTCTCTACTACCTCCAGTTAATCCATTTGAGGAAATTCATTTTTATTTTTAATTGTGTGGGATTTTTCTTTTTTTTTTTTTTAATCAAGTCATTTTCATCTTAATGTAAAACAATTTTTAATTTTTGCTTTCAAATATAATTACCAACACAGTTGTTTTAATCTCTCGCTCTCGTGCTTGCTCACTCGCTATTAGTTGTTTTTGTATCTCTTGTAGGTGAGTTGCTGTACTTGACTCATAGTTACTATTTGTGCTCTTCACATATCCATATTTAGCACTGATCCACTGCCTGTCTTGTACAGGGATTCTTCGTCTTCCCAACAGGACCTTTCTGAATGCGTGGAGCTCCTCCTTAGCTTGGAGGAACCAGCTCATCTTCTGTGTGATGAGTTCCTAGCCCATGGACGTGGACGCTTGGCCTCTCACCTCTCTGAGCTAGGGGAGGCAAGTGATATTCTGGAGTTTGTCGACCGGGGCTGTGGTGGATTTATTAGTGATGCCTGCCTTCTGGCTGCTTCATACCAAAACCTCTTCTGTAAGGAGCCAGGGAGCACAGCCCAAATGGCTGAGGAAAAGCTTACCACTTTCCTAGATGAGCTGAGTAAAGGTTATTTTGACCTAGTGGAGAAGCGTCTGCGACAGGAGAAGAATCCAGGAGACAATTCCCTTTTAGTGCGGGCACTGGATAGATTCCACAGACGACTACAGGCACCTTCTAAGTTGGTACCGGGATGCAGTTTTAATCGAAGAGGCACAGAGATTGTGGTTAGAGCAGCACAGGAGCGGCTATCTCAATACTTGCAGGCCTTGAAGGACTTCTTCCAAGGTTGTATTACTGATGTCCGACAGGCGCTTGCAGCTCCAAGAGTACCTGGGAAAGAAGCACCGGCATTGGGTGATTTACTGGCAGTGCTCTCTGGATCTGTTTTAAACCAGATTAAATCTGTTTTGGCTTCTGTACATCTGTTCACAGCTAAAGATGTGGCTTTCTCGGGCAAGCCATACTTTAAGGTGAGCACAGGTGTAAGGGAAAATCAAATCTGTGGGTATATCTTTCTGTGTTTCCAGAAGTGATCCTTCTGCCTGTTGCATCATATGGAACTTTTACAGTTTCTCCCAGTGTCTTCCTCCTCCTAATTATCCTTTCACTTCTCCCTCCCAGGGTGAGTTCTGTAGTCAGGGTGTCAGAGAGGGACTGATCGTAGCTTTTATCAAGTCTGTGTGCCAGACAGCCCGACAATTCTGTGATTCCCCAGGAGAGAAGAGCGCCAACACTCCACCCCTGCTCTTGTTGCTTCTCTCTCGCCTCTGCCTGGATTATGAGACTTCAACCATCAGCTACATACTGACTCTGACAGATGAACAGTTTCTGGGTCAGGTAAATTAAAAAAGATTATCTGTGTAGCTGTTAATAAACAAAACAGAAAAAAAGTGTTAAGCATTTATTATGTATTTCAATTATAATAATTGAAGCAACCTCTTTGTAATTTGTTTATATCGTCAATTAATTTAGGTTGCTTTTTTGCCACTTTCTTGTATTTATGTCTGGTGCTCTCTCTCTCTATTTATTTTTTCCCATACTTTCCTCAGGACCACTCCACGGTTACTCCTGTTAGTACTCTCTGCTCCTTGGCTCGATCCACTGCACAGAGCCTCCTCAATCAGTACGTCAAGTCCCAGGGTCTAGTCATTTCCCAGATGCTGCGGAAGAGCGTTGAGACCCGGGATTGGGTGACAACCATTGAACCGCGAAACGTCCGAGCTGTTATGAAGCGAGTAGTGGAAGATATCACTGGTGTGGATGTACAGGTGACACAAAATGTTTTTTTACATACAGCTTGCTCCATCACTCTATCATTATGCGAGCCACTGACACTCAGACTCTTTGGTCTTCACAGGTGGGCCTCCTATATGAGGAAGGAGTTCGAAAAGCTCACAGCAGTGACTCTAGTAAGCGCACCTTCTCTGTATATAGCAGCTCTCGTCTACAGGGGAGATATGCACAGAGCTACACTCCAAGGTGAATATATGGGACAGGCGTGAAACAGGAGCTGTGTTTCTTTGTTTTATGCCAGAACCGGCCTTTTCTGGCCTGGCTTGTTGGCAGCAGACTAATGTATTGTTTCTGCTTCTTGCTACTAGTGCCCCCCTTGACACCAACCTCCTCAATAACATCCAGAAGTTATTTTCAGAGAGGATAGACATCTTCAGCACCGTCCAGTTTAACAAGGTAAAAGTATTTGTCTTGTGTAATAACTCTCTCTGTTGGTGTATCTGTCTTACAGTTTCCCTGTGTCTCCTAGCGTTACATATACTGGTCCTATATTTCCTGAACTGCTGCAGTCTATGGGAGCACCTGCCTTACATTGACTTTATGATGCTAGAGTTAATTTAAAGGTGCATATAGAAACTTGAGCTGACCTCTTTGCTTGGGTAGTAGTGTAAGTGCTGATTAGGTGAAAACTGTCAGAAGCTGCTTGGACCAGACCATGTGTCCTACAAAATGAAATTTGGGGTGAGGGGAGAATGTCTGTACGTGTGAAAGGTCATCTTAACCTTATGCTTCATTTCATTATACGTAATCTGTTTGTATTATGAATCCCCTCAATGTACAGAGCTGCGTAATATGTTGCCACTTTATAAATGATGATAATAATCTTGTATGAGTGCCACAGCTAAAACTATTCAAAGAACATTACGGTTAAAACATTTATAGAGGAGTTAGTAAACATACATCTGAGAGGTAAGTATAATAATGTGGTTATTAATTGACTAACTCATCTATTTACCCTTAAAGTCTACATTTTAGGGGGCTGAAGCAATACTCGTGAGAAAGTAAATGGACTATTCACTAGGAGCCACATGAATATTAGTCAGGCATACTGAATTGATAGGCTGCATTCTGATTCAGACCACAAAATGAATACTCCCATTGTGTGTAGGTGACTGTTCACTTTAAATTGTCACACACCCAGTCTGGTGTGGTGTTATGCTTTTAATAACCGATGACAAAACTTATTTTTCTATTCAATACATTCAATACATGTGCATTTACATTATATTTGATGACTGACATTCCAAACTTCAGGAATTATAATTTTATGTAATTTGACATTCTTTAATTTGTAAGGTGTTTAAGTGAATAAATGTTTTTATCCTGCAAAATAAATTATCAAAATATTCCTCACTTTTCTCATGTCAGGTCTCCATTCTTACTGGTATTATTAAGATCAGCCTGAAGACCTTCCTGGAGTGTGTCCGCCTGAGAACATTTGGCCGCTTTGGTCTGCAGCAGATACAGGTAGATTGCCACTACCTGCAGCTCTATCTGTGGCGCTTTGTTAGTGATGAGAACCTAGTCCATTGCCTCTTAGATGAGGTGGTGGGCAGTGCCGCCCACCGATGCTTGGATCCTGCACCCATGGAGCAGAGTGTGATCGAGGTCATCTGCGAGAGGGGCTGACAGCCTGTGTATTGTACATAGTTTAAACACACGTCTGTGTCATCTGTATATAAAAGTATGGAATAAACTGGTGTAATAAATATAATGGTCACTGGGTGGCACTATTGTGTATATTTAATATTAGTAGTGTCATATTGCCATATGTGCTATCATCAGTCTGACTAGTAACCTGCACTAATACATTAATGTTACCAGTTTTTACAGCATAAAGCTTGGGCAGAAATTATATTAAATTCTGCACATATCACAGCATATTTTTAGACCAAGCTTCTTTTAAGCCACACTCCTTAATGTCACATTCATACTACAAGGAACAAATATGTAGTATACAGATCTAACTGAGCCATAGCTTGAATCCCCACCAAGATGCGTTTGATGCGACAACTATTATGTACAGAGGAAGCATTGTCTTCATTTTGCAGAAAATGTCTGTTCTGTGGTTTGGTTAGTTCCATGCTTGGGTACTTGTAACTTTAGCAGCTCACATGAAATGTCTTCCTAAATATTTAAGACCTCCACTCAGGGGATTAATGTTAGTGAGGAGTCTGGAGGGACCTTACAACATAAGAGATTACATAGTAGGCCAGAGCAGTGTTATTTTAGATCACTGTTAGACAATATGTACAAGGCCAGTTCTGTCATTCCTCCAGCGGAGAGTAAGAGAAACTTTTATTGTAAATGCAAGAAGTGGCGCTACAAAATTTCCATACAAAATAGCAATAAAATATGGTTACGAAACCGCTGGAAAGTGAGAATACGATTCTAAGGTTACAAAGTACACAGAAAACCACGTATCGAGTACTCTGTCTGAAAACCGCTGACTACAGTCATGGCCAAGAGTTTTGAGAATGACACAAATATTATTTTTCACAAAGTCTGCTGCCTCAGTTTTTATGATGGTGGTTTGCATATAATCCAGAATGTCATGAAGAGTGATCAGATGAATTGCAATTAATTTCAAAGTCCCTCTATGACAATGAACTTTATCCCAAAAACAACATTTCCACTCCATTTCAGCCTTGCCTCAAAAGGACCAACTGACATCAGGTCAGTGATTCTCTCAATAAAACAGGTGAGAGTGTTGACGAGGACAATGCTGGAGATCACTCTGTCATGCTGGTTGAGTTAGAATAACAGACTGGAAGCTTTACAAGGAGGGTGGTGCTTGATATCATTCTTCCTCTGTTAACCATGGTTACCTGTAAAGAAACACGTGCACACATTGCTTTGCGCAAAAAGGGCTTCACATGTAAGGCTATTGCAATTGCTGCTAGTAAGATAGCACCACAATCAACCATTTATCAGATCACCAAGCACTTCAAGAAGAGGGGTTCAATAGTTGTGAAGAAGACTTCAGGGCGCCTAAGAACGTCCAGCAAGTGCCAGGGCCGTATACTACAGTTGATACAGCTGCGGGATCGGGGCACCACCAGTGCAGAGCTTGCTCAGAAATGGGAGCAGGCAGATGTGAGTGCATCTGTACGCACAGTAAGGCAAAGACTTTTGGAGGATGGCCTGGTATCAAGAAGGCCAGCAAAGAAGCCACTTCTCTAGGAAAAACATCAGGGACAGAGTGATATTCTGCAAAAGGTACAGAGATTGAACTGATGAGGACTGGGGTAAAATAATTTTTTTCTGATGAATCCCCTTTCAGATTGTTTGGGGCACCTGGAAAAATGCTTGTCCAGAGAAGGAAAGGTGAGCGCTACCATCAGTCCTGTGTCATGCCAACAGTAAAGCATCCTGAGACCATTCATGTGTGGAGTTGCTTCTCAGCCAAGGGAGTGGGCTCACTCACAATTTTGCCTAAGAATACAGCCATGAATGAAAGAATGGTACCAAAACATCCTACAAGAGCAGCTTCACCCAACCATCCAAGAACAGTTTGGAGAAGAACAATGTCTCTTCCAGCATGATGGAGCACCTTGCCATAGGGCAAAAGTGATAACTAAGTGGCTCGGGGTTCAAAACATTGAAGTTTTGGGTCCATGGCCAGGAAATTCCCCAGACCGTAATTCCATTTAGAACTTGTGGTCAATCCTCAAAAGGTGGGTAGACAAACAAAACCTTCAAATTCTGATAAACTCCAAGCATTGATTAGGCAAGAATGGGCGGCCATCAGTCAGTATGTGGCCCAGAAGTTGATTGACAGCATGCCAGGGCGAATTGCAGAGTTCTTCAAAAAAGAAGAGTCAACACTGCAAATATTGACTCTTTGCATAAACTTAATGTAATTGTCAATACAAGCCTTTGTCACTTATGAAATGCTTGTAATTTTACTTCCATATACCATAGCAACATTTTACAAAAGGTCTAAAAACTCTGTGAAAACTCTGTGAAAACCAATACTTGTGTCATTCTCAAAACTTTTGGCCATGACTATATAAAAATACTGTATAATAATTATCGTGATGTTGGGAATGAAGGAAAATACAAATAGGTTCAATATTTATTAGAATCTAAAATATGTATATACACTATATGGACAGAAATATTTGGACGCTTGACCATTACACCAACAGGGACTATAATGACATTGTTTTCAAATACATATACTTTAATATGGAGTTTGTACCCCCTTTGCAGCAATAGCAGCTTCCACTCTTCTTGGAAGGCTTTCTACAAAGTGTTGGAGTGTTTCTGTGGGAACTTGGGCCCATTCATTCTGTAGAGCATTTATGAGGTCAGACACTGATGTTGGACGAGAAGTCTTGGTTCACAATCTCCATTCCAGTTCATCACAAAGGTGTTCCATGTGGTTGAGGTCAGGAATATGTGTGGGCCAGTCAAGTTCTTCCACACAAACTCATTAAACATGTCTTTGTAGTCCTTGTTTTCTGCACTGGGTCATGGACATGTTGGAATAGAAAGGGCCTTCCTCAAACTGTTGCTACAAAGTTTTAAGCATAGTATGTCCAAAATGGCTTGATATGCTTAAGCATTCAGATTGTCCTTCACTGGAGATAAGGGGCATAGCCCAATACCATTATCCCTCCTCCACCAAACTTCACAGTTGGCATAATGCCGTCAGGCAGGTAACATTCTCCCATCATGTGCCAAACCCAGACTCGTCCATCTGACTGCCAAACAGAGAAGCGTGATTTGTCACTCCACAGAACACTTTTTCACTGCTTCACAGTCCAGTGTCTGTGTGCTTTACATCACTCCATCCGACACTTGCTATTGGTCTTGGTGATGTGAAGCTTGCATGCTCGTAGAAAAGCAGCGTCTCGTAACACCAATATGTAAATAACATTGATAGATTCACAATATAATTTTTCATTTAAAATGTCTCTTAAGTAACATGAGATGGTCTAAAACAAAATAATTGTAATATATGAAAAATTAATAAGTTCAATCACAAGGTCATGGTGCCTTTCTACGATCTCATGTTTTTTACTTAAAAAGTAATCTGCTGTTTTGTATGCCTTTATCATAAGAAATGTTACATACAACACTAGTATGTTGCAAGCGAGTCAATAATCTTTTTTTTTTTTTTCCAATATGGTATTCTTTATATAGTAACGCAGAGGCAATGTGACTCTTTTAAAAATGATCTACATATTGTGAAATGATTGAGGTAAGTGATGCTATCTTTGAGATGATAGCTCGTCCTGTTAGAATTTCTATATGTTTAATTATTTTTTGGTAAATGGTAGTAGGTGGGTGTTATAACAAATTTAGTGTAGATAAAATCCCTAGTAATTGTGGATGTCACCCCCTCTACCACAGTCTTCTTCATAATTCTAAATAGCATTTTTTGTATTCAATTGTGTATGCAATTTAGTTTTCAATTTTTATATTTTTAGAAACGAATCATCAAGCAATCAATTTATTATTAATTATTATTATTAATTTTTATTTATAGGGCGCTACTAAGTGTCCGTAGCGCCGTACAGGGACAAACGAAATTACAATACGAGGAGAGACAGCACAGTACAGTAAACAATAAGCACAATAACTCTGAGAGCTCAAAGCACAGCTAGGGGTGGGGGAGGGGAGAGGGGAAGGTCCGCATACGACGGAGCCCAAGAAGGAAGGCACGGGTGACAGGGAGGAGGAAGTGAGAGGGCACAAGGGGGGGGGGGGGGGAGAGAGTCCAAGAGGAGGAGGGAAAGGTAGCTGGAGAGCAGAGTTAAAAGTGGTGAAGACAGGAGGAGAGGGTGACCCTGCTCAAAGGAGCGTACAATCTAAGGGGTGGGGTAGGCAGACAAAGAGACACAGGGGAGAGAAGGAGGAACGGAGGATAATGGAAGGGGAATGAAGGGGAAGAGGCATAAGAAAGGTAGGTAATTAAGTAGGAGACTGGAAGGCTTTAAGAAAAAGGTGGGTTTTTAAAGCCTGTTTGAAACTCGACAGATTAGGGGAAGTTCTGATGGAGGGAGGGAGCTTGTTCCAGTGGAGGGGGGCAGCGCGGGCGAAGTCTTGGATACGCGCTTGGGAGGAGGTGATCAGGGGGGAAGAGAGGCGACGGTCATTGGCAGATCGGAGATGGCGGGATGGAGCATGAATAGAGAGGAGGGTGGAGATGTAGGGTGCAGTGGAGTTGGCGAGGGCCTTGTATGTAAGATGCAATTTAGGACATAATTTCCTAATAAATTGGTTTAGATCTCAAATTGATCAAACAGATTTGGCTCTGCTGATGAAGCAAGGGGAATCCTTTGTTCAAAACCGATAATTGACTTGTTACTGTTTCAGTTGTGAGATTTTATACTTTCAATTTCAATGCATTTTTACTACTTGTCTAGTCCTCTCCTTCCACTGTATCATATCCAGTCTCTTCTTGGGTGTTTCTAAACGCAGGGACTGAAACACAGGAAAGCTGCATCTTTTGTTCTCATTATAAAAAGGAGCAGTCTTTGAGAGTGTGTGGGTGTCTGCTTCTAAATAATGTCAGTTATATTGAGCATGTGTAGGTCTCACTCCCAGTACATAGATCATATAATGGGCCTGATTCATCAAGACATGTATCTGCCGATTTTTTGAGTATCGTACGCAAAATCATTCTGCGCATGCCCAGAACCGGGACATAGGCCAGTGAACGCAGCAATGTGCATTGAATCTACATGCGCTAATGACACTTTCTACAGCCTACAATTTCTGGGTTTGAATAGTGCGGGAAAGGGGGCCCGTCCTCAATCTCCATCCATAACACCAGGAACCCTTTACCAGCTCTTGCCAAAAGACTTTAGCAAGCCATGTAAATACAGACAAACATTTTCCTGGGGTTTTTAAAACATGTAGGTCATAAACCTGGAACAAACTTACCTGCTCAAAAACATGATTCCAGTGTTTTTGTCACAATAGTGGTACATAAAAGTGGGCACACATGATTGCCATATGTTTTAGGTGTTGTATTTATTCCTATAACCATTAGTGGAGGAGACAGATATAAAAAAAAGTGTATTGGATATTTACACGTCAGACTCCCCTTAGGGTGTTAAATAAACTGAGAAAGTATTTTATATGCAAGTTATTGTACCTTTAAGAGTTTAAATCAAAGAAATGCTGTACATGTTGAAACTGCCCGGAGATGTGCAAAAATTATTTTTTTCAGAGTAAAATACAGCTGACATTTGCAGAAGTAGCTGATTTTAGATAACAATGTAACTTTTAAGCTTCTTGGAATTTGCTCTGCACGGCTAAAACCATATAATTGCAAACTTATAGCTGCAATAAGTTTTAGGTATATAATGCGAAGTGTTATCTCTTTTCACCCTAGCAAATAGTTTGCTATAAAAAATGTAACCTTGATTTGTATAAACAGAACAGTTTCTTGAGACAACAACATATAGTGTTGTGTTTTTTCTGTTCTCCGGCCTTGAATACAGTAAAGTTTTCTCTTTTTGTGGATGGATTTAGCTTCGATCCACTGGTAGCCCACTTTGGATTTGGCATTACCATAGACCCAATTAACATGCTTTGATGCATCTACCTACAACCTGATATCTACCTAATATTTGTTTCTCCCTCTCATTAAGTTTTAATTAATTTAGTGTGTTATTCATTATTTATATTTAGGTTTATTTACACGAGAGTGCAGAGATCACTCAGAAATTGAGCCAGACTTTATTCACCTTCCCAAAGTCAAACAAGGTATACTTGTCTCAAGAACTTCTAATGGGAGTAGACAATGGGGAAGAAAATTAGACAAAAAACAGTGAGGTGATGTGTCTACACGTTCTGTTCCAGGGACACATTGCAGCTATTTCCCCAGCCATGTCCAGTAGAATATTCTCCACTAACTTAGGAGGGTTTTGGACTCTGATAACAAAGAAGGGTAGTTAAACGTAAACATAGCTAACCCTTCTGGGTCATCAATAATTGCTCTCTAGTGGGTTACTCTGGTTTTTCTTTTTTCTTTGTTTGTTTCGGAGTATCTTGTTCTATGGTAATATTGGTGTTGGCTGAGCTATAATGCTGATGAATAGATAACAAGCTACTGTTTTTCCAGGCATGAGATTTTGTTGATATGGTCTACTGCTGTGTTCTTTTTCCATTATGTACCCTTTTTCCCCTCCTCTGCACTATGTCCTTTCCTTTCCCCGTTTATTTTTTGTTACCCCCTTATGTATAATTTTGTAAAAATACAATAAAACATTTTCCAGTAAAAACAAACAAAAACTTAAACATAGCTGAGCATGAAGAAAGAATCTGGATTCACAAACATTTAAGGTGCCCTTGACGCTGAGATGGAGGCTTAAATGTTCTGATCAAAATATGAACCAATATCTCTAGTTTTCATTTTGCTAGATACACACACACAGATGCAGTGTTAAGGATAAGCGATGACAACTGTTTTTTTATTTTATTTACATATATGGGCATTTATATTGCCATGCAGCTGTTACCATATATAGTATGGGATATACCAAGCGCTGCTATATTTCTATTCTCTGGTTTTGTTCCAAATATTTAAGGGAGTAGGCATGTCAGGCATAATGAATGGCATTTAGCTTTATGACAAGCAAGAGGGCACAAGGGGAGGTTAAAGCTCAACAGCTCTATTCTGGATAGTATATCAACACATTTGGATTTGTAGGTAGCTAGTACTTTGTAGAGGGTGTGGCTGGATCACTTATAAATAACTTATGGTATAAATTTATTTAAACAAAATAGTGAAGGGCGCTTATTTATATAATTGCAAATGTACTTATTTTTTATAATGTGTGTATTTTGTCATAGGAAATGTTTTGTTTTGGGTTTTGTAACTTTGCTAGAGGAAATCTCCATTTAGGCGTATGTGGGTGGGAGTCTGTTTTGCTGATAGCAGGAAATGCTAAGTAAGTCTATTCAATGTGAGTGACCAACACTTGGCTGTGTTCAAAACTGTATAAAATAGTACTGGTTTGTACTGAAATGTATGATTCTTGTTCCCTCTGTCCTGATCACTGGTACCTTAAACCAGTGTGAACTTTCCTTGTTAGGACTACTGGAGCTAAATAGACATCACTTTCTTCAAAGACCAGCTTGCCAACTTTTCCATGCTTTTCCAGTACCACTGCTCTGCCCGCTACCCAGCAGCTCTGACCAGTGTGATAGGCCAGGGGGGATCCATCCACAGCAACCCTGATCCATAGGAAGAGGTCAGGGATACCAGCCCATGTACACCAGCAACAGGGTATGCTAGCAGCGACAGGGACCCAAAAGGAACGTGGTTCTGGATGCCGTTAAGGAGTTTATTGGTGGCAGCAGCTTAAGCCCCTCCTACTGCGGTTAGAGGGAACATTTGGGATAAAGAAAGGAAATGGTGGCAAGGGAAGCCCAGTCGGTTGCCAGCAGCAACAGACAGGGTGGCATAGGCAATCGATCCTGTCACAGTGGGCCTCTAGAAATAGCTTGGGGTTAGTCATAGATTCTAGAATGTCTTCCGATAAGAAGCACACTTTGAGTTTGCCCATGAATCGACAGACCACATATCCTACGGTGATATCTGATTGCCTCGGCTAATGGCTCAATAGCAAGTGAAAAGATCAAATGAGATCATAGACATCCTTGTCTTGTGACATCTGTAATGGGGAATCTGGAGGCACAGAGACATGTGTTCAGCATTCTGTCTGTAAAGTGAGAGTAGAGAGTCAGAATAGAGGCTAAGATGTGATCTTTGAATCCAAGCCTGATCAGCAAAGGTTTTATGTTGTCCCACTAGATCCTGTAAAAAACCTTTTTGTATCCACAGAAGATAGGAGTAACAAAAAGTTGTGTCAGCAAAAGTTGGAGAAGACAGCAGATAAATCAGTCTCCTGGTATTATCAGGTTGCCAAATATGAAACTAATTTAGTAAAAAAAACAAATTAATAGCGGTAGTAAAAGGTTAATTCTATTGGCTATCAACATGGTGAAGATCTTTAAACCTGTTTTGAGGAAAGTGTAATATTTAACAGAAAGGTTCAAGAAGGGTCAAAAAGAAAAATCAAGTTAAGATTGATTGAGGCATGTTAGTGTGTATTTAATGATTGGTCCAAGGACCTATCTAAAAGCTTGGGGGTTCAGTTAAAGTCACCAAATAGTGTTAGGGAGCTTTTCTGACTGGCGGAGAAACTTGATATGACCTGTGTTAGGGACATAGAGATTAACTGGGTGTAGTACCTATTAACGGTACTGACTACCCTGACACAGAACACAACGACATGAGGAGTTCGACTGAATAGTACACCGACCTGCAAAAAAAACTACTTGCCGGAATGCAGCCACGCAATGTCTGCTTTTTTACAGTGTTAAGGTGCTTTTAAAGCTAATTGCCTTTTGCTGAAGAGAGAACATTGAGTAAGTTGTGATTTCAAATAGTGTGCATGTGGGGGAGGTTTAAAGGTGTGATCTGATTAGGTATATTGGCAAGTAAAACAGGTTGTGTTTTGGTTTTGGTATTGGATCCCTATTTTTTCCCCCAAAAAATCCCTATTTTTTTCTAAAATCACATAATTTGGCTCTTTTTTTGTTCCTGCATTTTTATTAACCTCATTTATTTCCAGTCAATTTTTTAAGGTGACAAGAACACTGCTACCCCTGTTTCTGTGTGAGCAATCGCACTGAACAATGTCACTGGAGAATGGAGAGTGACAAGAACATTGCTACCCGTTTCTGTGTGAGCAATGGCGCTGGATCTCCTCGGGAGGGAGGTACTTATGGAGTCCAAAACCTGTGAGATCCGACAACGCAACAATGGCATTTTGCTTCGATTCAGATCCGAGGATGCGCGAAAGTACCGAGCCGGCTCGCGAGCCTACTCGGTTCCCCTAAGTTCGAGTGGGCTCGGTTTTCAGAAAACCAAGCTCGAGCATCTCTACTTGAAATGCATCACTTCACAGTCAAAAAGGACAGGAGAGAATGTATGAAGCATTGGATGGACTAAGCACCCTTAAGGTACTCCCACACAGGAGGTCTGTTTGAAGGGGTTGAGGGAATCAAGACCAACAAGTTAGGCCATGTGTCATGAGAAATTCTGTAATTTCAGTACTTATCTAATGTGTTTAGCTTGATGAGCAGGGGGACCCTATTCTGTCAATCTGGAGAGTTGTGGGGTTGAGGAAGGCAGACCTGGTGGGTCTGAGGCAGAAGGGGGAGAATCCATATCTTAAGTAGCTGGACACCATGTTCTTCCAAAGTGTTTGAGTGGGAGGGACTATTCTGTGATATTGATAGAGAATCCCCAATGATATGGTATCTGTGATTGCTGAAGAGCCAGTTGTAGGCTGTGAATTAGGTGGTTAGGGCCACTTTAATGATTTGTTCCTTCACCTGAAAGTAGAAGAGCCTCAGTCTGAAAGAAGAGATGCTGCTGGGCCCAGATGCGGAACTATCAAGTTGTGGGCCCAGGTGCAGAAATGTGGTTTGGGCCCCAGGCCAATGAACCCTCTCCCCCACAAAATGTATAGTATCTTTTTGTTTAGTTTACTTCAAATTTCAAGTATAAGATATATAAATCTATAACATATGCCTCTTCTGTAACACTGTGCCCCTTCTGTTACACACTGCGCCCCTGGCCCCCTTCTGTATCACACTAAGCTCTTCTATATCACACTGTACCCCTGGCTCCTTCACCATCACACTGTCCTCCATCAGTTTCCCTTATGTTACACTGTGCCCACTGCCTCCGTTCCTTTACTTACCTTTTACTTGGCCTCATTTCTTCTCTTTCTCTTCTCTTTTTTTAATGAATGCCGGCAGTGGCAGCGGGCCCCATTATCGGCATGGGCCCCGTGTGCTGTGCATCAGCTGCAGCGCCGGTAGTTCCATCACTGGCTGAGTCAAAGCACTATATATCCATTCAGTTGAACAGTTAGCTTGGTGCCCTCAATAAGAACAGATTTGAATAATAATAACTGTCTTATGTCTTAATAGAGCACAATAGATTAACCAGGTCATTATAAAACAGAATGGCTTTGTTGAAGTTCTAGTGACTTTGCTGGACCACCGTTCCCAGAACGGGGACTGTCCCAGGTAAACTGGGACGACTGATAACCATATAATACATGAGCAGTGTTGGATTATTGGCAGAATTATTTGTAAACAATGCATCCATGGTGCACATCATTTCAGAATGACACTTGTATGACAGAACTGCGCAATTATGGAGTAGTTGCTCCCTGGTCTCATCTATTTTTAATAATTTGACTGGTTGCAATGTTCTTTGTGATTGTCACCCAAATGTGAGCTGGCTAGGATTGAAAGTGTCCCCTCCCCCTCATCTCTATTCTATTCTGGCTTTCAATTTTGCTTTGGGTGGCAATGCATCATGATACAAAATTCATGCAATTTGTTTATTTATGTGGTTGTTAAACACAATGTCAGAGGCTCAAACCTGGCAGTTGTATTTCTTAGATTGCTGATAATTCTGAGGGTCTAAGCTTGGGGAAAAATTGGCATTTCTAATGCTGCATTTATAACCACAGGGAAAGTATTAAATTACAAAACATTTTAGTTTGTTAGCCAAATGTACTCCTCAGTGGTCGTCTTTGTGTTATGTTTACTTTATTTCATCCATATACCAAGAAATAACATAAACATCTTATTCTAAAGGCAAGTGAACGAAGGACTACCCAGTGTAAAGAGGAAGAATATAGGAGCGAGAGGGATATCTAACTACAATGTGAGACTGAATGTAAGAGACTTAATTTTGTTCCAAAAGGCCTGAAGATTGGAACAAAGCCACCAAATATGGAGGAGGAAGCCCTGTAATGAACATCCTCAATGAACATCCTCTTCAGCAGCCACTTGAAACATCTGCATTGATTTTATATAGCTTTACGTGGACATAATACCAGCTGTTTAAGACTTGAGCTCATATGCATTTTATTTGATGGAAATAGAAGACATGTTTTTCCAAATAAATTGGAAGGTAATATTTTGCAAATATTGAAAACGGAGGGAGGGACACTAATTGGAAGGGTCTGCAATAAAGAAGTCTAGGGAGGACGATCATCCTGACAGTGTTGATTCAACCTTTCTAGGCAATAAAGTGTTTGGTTAATGAGAGAGTCCAATAGGAGACCCTATAGGCCCCAGACAGATTAGGTGGTGGTCACTGGTTAACTCTGGATGTACTTAACTGACCATTGTGTGTAAAAGTTGGCTCAGGTGCCAGTGTTGTGACAGATACAAGGCAAAGTTGAGACATAGATTATTTCTTTCTAACAGTGTTTGTTGCTACAGCACCTATGAACAAATGTATAGTACATGATTGACAAACACACCCCAGTAATTTCAAGGATTTGTGCAGCAATTCAGTTGCACAATGTCCAATTAACTTCCTGATGGACGCAGTCCACAGTCAACCAGATTAAACCTCTTTGACGTTTCCAAGTCTGTGGTAGCAAAACTGGCACAGTTTTTATTTTATCTCTTAAAACAATTATTTTACTGCCACTTTATATTAGTTTGTGGTCAGTGGGTAGGAATAAAAGACAAATAAAAATAATTGAAAACATCTCTATCCAACCAAAGAATTCTTAGAATGTTTTGTTTTAACTAAACCTATATAATCTTAGGGCAATACACATTTGACTCCTAAAATGGAAGTTGTGGTGAGGTAAAGTCTGCCATAACATAAAATTAAATAGATCACATGGCAGTTTATATGCAAACAGATAGCTATTGTTATGGTAACTGGGCAATGATAGCAAAAGGAGTCAGTACTTGGTGAAGAGTATAACTGTTTGTCACTCACCGGACTGTTAGTTCCTCTGGCTCAAGACCTAGGTCTCTCTCTGTCTTGCCGGCACCTGTCTTGCAAAGCGGCCGCCCCCCATCTTGACCAGGGGTCTGCGCATGTGCAGACCTACAGACTGTTAAAACCTTGTTCCTCTCCTCATTGGATTATTAATTGCTTCTAACTATTTAAGACACCTGCGGCCCTACTACCTTTGCCTGTTCTTGGTCCTCATTCTGCTGAGGTACCAAGGAGTTCCCTGTTCCTGTTTGTGGTACCTGTTTGCTGTGGACGCTACTGCGTATCTTACCTGCACTTTTACAAGTCTCTATTCCACGCTAGTGGTAATACCTGTCAGCCGCAGACCGCTCCATGCTGATTCCTATCTGCTACTGCTGCCGGATTCCAGACCGCCTCAACTCTCCTGTGTTCAGCGTGTCTGCTCTCCGCTGTCTCCGTTACTACTGCCGGGTTCGAGACCGTCTCAACTCTCCTGTGTTCATTGTGTCAGCTCTCCACTGATTCCTATCTGCTACTGCTGCCGGATTCCAGACCGTCTCTACTCTCCTGTGTTCAGCGTGTCTCCCCTCCGCTGCCTCCGCTACTACTGCCGGATTCCAGACCGCCTCTACTCTCCTGTGTTCAGCGTGTCTCCCCTCCGCTGCCTCCGCTACTACTGCCGGATTCCAGACAGCCTCTACTCTCCTGTGTTCAGCGTGTCTCCCCTCCGCTGCCTCCGCTACTACTGCCGGATACCAGACAGCCTCACCTCTCCTGTGTTCATCATGTTTCCAGTTTTACTTACTACTGCTTCCTGAGTATTGCTCCTTTGATTACCGGTTACCTTTCGTGCGCTGCACCAACCTGATTACCGCTTCCATCCTCCAGTGGTCTCTCCTCCTGCCGGCGTTCAGCCGTTCAGGTATCCCTGCACTGCTCCTTGACAGCCTGCTCTCCTGAACCGCGGTATGCATACTTTCCATTGACTTTGCTATTGTGTTGCATATCCGTCTGGACTGTGTTGTGTTCATCTCCGGAGTCTTCCATCTACTGAAGCTATTGTTACTATTGACTTTGTTTCCTATTACCTGGATCTCTATAGTGACTTTGTATACTTCAAGCAGCGCTTGTCAGTTATTATTGTATTGTGGTTATCATCGTGGGATCAAGTTCCGTGTGCCGCCCGTGTATCCTCTGTATTCCATTCATCTCCTCGTGCCCCTCCTCACATATATATAGCAGTGATACAACTTGCTGAACGCAGACCACTGACTTCCCCGTTACCTACTTGCACCTGGAACCCATTCCTTCACTATAGACAGTGGTACAACTTGCTATACGCAGACCACTGACTTTCACTACCTCCTCTCTACTCCTGGACATTCCTCCTCACTATAGCAGTGGTACAACTTGCTGTACGCAGACCACTGACTCTCCTCACGTTTACTTGTCCATCTGGTTCCTCGTGTTCATACATCTAAGTCATTACCAGTTGCTGCTAGTCATAGACTTTCCTTGAGCATTCTCTCACCATCTGCTGATTCTCCTGTTCCGTTGTAACCCTGCTACCGGAGGACCATAGTACCAGCTATATTACTCTGGTAAGAACATCATCTGGTGATATCCTGGGCAAAGACTCCTAGTGCCCGTGACACTAAGTTTCTACTGTGCATCTGTAGTGAGTGATAGCTGCTAGTCGCTGACTTCTCTACTACACTGTATTATTGGCTGCTCGTATAGACTTTCCTTCTGTTGTCAAGCATCTGTCTGTTTCAAGTTTACCTGCATGCTAGGCACTTCGGAACTTACATTTCCAATCATTACTGGTCATCATACTCGCTGTCATTACTGTTTCTACTACTTAGAGACTATATATATCTTCTGGCATTCCTCCTCCTATCCAGCTCAAGGAGATCCATGTTCTCATTGTGTATAGCTGTATCCGCATATTTACCATACTCCCCAGAGGGTTGGTTGCAATAGGTAACATCTCCACTTTTTCAAACCCGCAGTTTAGTAAATATACCCCCTGAAGCTTAAGAGAACAGAATTTGTTTGATGTAGTGCACTAACAGTCTCATAATGTCTTCTCATTTACAGATTGTAAGACCCATTTGTTTAAAAAATAACCTTTATTACTTATAATTCAAATATTAATCTTAAAATCAGCGAAATAACAAAAGTGAAAATAGTGACTTGTTTCAAAACTAATGAGCATACCTCTAATCTCTAATCCCTTTATTAACTATCATATAGTTCTCACTATAAATAGTAAAGGTTAAATGATAACTTAACCTAATTCAGGACTTCTTTGCTGACTGGCTTGTTTTCAGTGCTGTCTATACCATACTTGCCTACTTTCAGTAGGCGACGTCCAGGAGAGGGGTGTGACTAGAGAGCTGGAGGGGACGGGGCGCCTCGAATCGCTTCATTTTGGCCCCGCCCCCACGAGTAAAATGATGTTTTGTCGCGGGGGTGGGGCTAAAATGATGCGATTCTCTGTGAATCGCATCATTTTAACAAGGGAATTGTGGGATGCGGGAGAAATGCCAACTCTAGCCGGGTGTCCGGGAGACCAACCAAAATTTCGGGAGTCTCCCATACTTTCCAGGAGAGTTGGCAAGTATGGTCTATACTATTTTCCCACACTAAGGCTGGGTACACAATACAGGAAAATTCTAATGATATGATAATTGATGTGATTTTACCAACGACAAGGGGGAAAAAAAGGTCCCGATCAGCAGCCGATTCATGTGTACAAATATTACAATATTTACCTTCAGATCTGTGCTCTTCATATGGTCCAAGAGTAGTGTAGTCATATAGGAAATACTGCACATAGATATTGCAATATGATGCTATGTGTTGCAGAATGTTTCCTGACAAGAGAGAGTCCTAGGTGGGCAACCTTTATTCTTATTATCCGGTACTCACTTGTGTTCCAGTGTCACACGCAGCGGATTGTCTGCCTTGCTACTATAAAGCTACAAGCAGATCTCAGTGTCAGCAGCAAAACAGCTCATGTAAATATGCTTCATATAAGTCTTTTGTTTCTCCTGTTCATATTCCTGGACTGATTAAATAGCTGCTGAAAACAGTTACATGCCCGGAGTAAACAAAATACTGTCAAAATCCAATGATATACTTCCTGTCTAAGATGGATTACTTGATGACAGTTTCATTGTCAATGATACGGTTATACGGGTTATGCATAGAATTGTGAATCTGCTACTAATATTATCTACACAATAAAGTTATGCTTTTGTAATTGAATAAACGTCAATGAGCCTGTATGACAAAGCTGCTCCAAATTAGGGATTCACTGTGTGTGACATAAGGTAAGCACATAAAACGGCTGCAGATGGATTCAGTCCCCAGTACCTGATATAGATACTCAGCTATTATTACTAATGGACGTGCAGGAGCAGTATGATTGTCTGAGTCATCCCTGTAAGGTACTTAGAACATTATTATACAATCAATTACATTTATTGACTCCATGTGCTGCAAGTATTGTGTAACAGTTTCGTTTGTAACAGTAGTGTTGCCGATCAAGCTGAGAGATTCTGAAAAACTAGAACCACCAGCAGCGTGAAAGAGGTGTTATTCACCTACAACCCCCATTCACCCACCTGTTCCAGAGAAGAGGAATTACCGGCTGCCTGTCGTATTTAGCCTGGAAGATATTATAAACCAATGCTGAAAGGTGAGATGAGTCCAATGCTGCTTCCTACTTATAGCTAAATTATCGTTCCAATTCTGCAGAGTGCATACACACTGCAGAATTGGAACGACATTGTTCCATTGTTGAACGAGATTTTTAATTCAGTTTACAAATCTCGTTCAAAGATATGATGGGCTTTGGAACTATAATCATTCCTCATTGCAGGGTACACACTACTGTGATATTAGGCCAACAGGTCATTTATTGTCTGATTGGCCTGATAATTGGCTGAAAACACAGAAGTATGTACCCAGGCTAAATCAATATTTTCCTCTGATTTTAATAAAATTTCCGAAAATAGATACATTTATTACAGTCCAAAAGATTTAATCTTTAGATCTAAGCAGATTGTTTAAGGTAAATGCTGTTGATTTCAATTGTTGTTCTGTATCAATTGAAACATAGATTATTTATCTTAAAACTATGACTAGTTTTGCTAATGTTCCCATTTTATGCTTATTGTTACCCTTTAATACTTATTGTTACCCATTTATTTTGTACTGTGCCATGTACAGAATGTTTCTCCGTTACTCATTCATACTAGTATGCAATTGTGGATTGCTATCTGACTAAGATTGCTCCACTAAATCTCAGGGCTAATCGGAGCTTCTGTATCTGATTTGAAAAAAATACTTTTCTTTATCTTGGTTTCAAAGTTTGTTTAGTTTCAATATCTAAGGCTGTTCACACTACAGTGCTTTCAGCTAATTATAAGACCAATCAAACAATAAACGACCGTTTGGCCCGATATTGCATTAGTGTGTACTCTGCAACAATGAATTATCATTCAAAGCCAATGTTGTTTCAATTCTGCAGTGTGCATGTACTCAGGACCGGCAGTGTCCATAGATCTCTATGAAGTTTGCAGAGTCACAATCCTTTCAGCCGATGGTTATGAATGATGAAGAGCACAGATCTGAAGGTAAATCATGTAAAACTTGTTTAGTGTGTACACACAAATCGGCATGCTGATCGGGACTTTTCTTTTTGTCATTAACTATCACATTTGGAGAAATTTTCTGTAGTGTGTACCCAGCCTAAGGCCTTCTATCAGATGGGCCTATGTACTGGCAAATAGACACATCCTCTAAACATCACCATGCATTCTACTAGAGAGGTGTATTTTTCCTGGGTCTTGAAGCATTCTGCTTCTGTTCATTATCATGGTCCTCTCTTCACCCATCTACCAACTTCAGTCAGGTAAAGGATGCATTTTATAAACATATTGTGTTGTATAATAATACATATGAACATGCTAATTCACAGGAACAGCTGCAATTTAGATACTAGTCTTGCACTAGTAATCAGAAAGGCTTTTTAAACTATTTCTTGTCCTCTCTCTACTTTTTGTAAATGTAAAAAGTCAGTGTCTGTTGTTCCCTGCTTGTTTCTTCCAATAGCATGTCCTCGTGTGCCCCACATACACGTGCCAATAAATTAGTTCACTTATGTAACCAAATCATTTATTAAAACAACCGGTTTTATTTCTTTTGTTGCAAACAGTCACAAAGCAAACACATATATTTACCACAGTGTTAATTCTGCCCTGCAGCTTGCTCTGACATTCGTCTATTTGAACAGTTCATCCCTGATCTGCAGGAAATGATTCTCTGAAAAACCTCTAAGGCAGAAGCAAAATAAAGAACATATTGTATATGTCAGACAATGCTGTGTGAGGCCAGGGCTGTGTTGTGTTTTTAAACACCAAGATAATATTAGTTAATGTGCATGGCATACCTGCCAGCAACTCAAGAATTATATTCTGGTATTATTCTCAACCCTTCTAGGGTCAATGGGTACTTTTGTTTGTTTTTCTAATTTTTCCAGAAACCAATTCCCAAATCTGCATACTAACTCTGCATTAAACTGCTACCCTTGGTGCCAGTTTTCTGTTCCATAATGTCCATGAATCATTATGTAAATGGCAGTTATGAAAATCATTATTATAGGTTATCTGAGCAATCAATATGTTAATTCCTATAATTCTTTGCAAAAATGAAAGTATCTGCATGCTGAACGTGAAGCTTGATTTAGTCCTGCTGTACAGAGAACTCACTCACTCAGTCCCTGCTGCATTGGAGGTTACAGTCTAAATTCCCTAACATACACACACACACACACAGAGGTCAATGTTAATAGCAGCCAATTAACCTACCAGTATGTTTTTGTAGTGTGGGAGGAAACCAGAGCATCCGGAGAAAACCCACGCAAACACCGGGAGAACATACAAACTCCACACAGAGAAGGCCATTGTCGGAAATTGAACTCATGACCCCAGTGCTGTAAGGCAGAAGTGCTAACCACTAAGCCACCATGCTGCCATCCCAGGTTTTAAAGAACTAACCACAATGGGCCTGATTTAGAGTAGTCCACAGTTTTCTCTCCCAACCATGAGTGTATTTTGAACACAAAACTCAAAATAGAATGTGGCCTCATTGAGATGCACTCAGAGCAAAGGTAGAGTAAAGGTACGGCAGTCACACTGATGATGGTGACTATCTATACTGTTCATTTCTGGAAGTGGGAGAAGGCAGCTCATAATGGTTACACTTATATGAATACACCAACACCCCTGCAGATCCCCTTGTGTACGGTAATACACACAAACTTTACATTATGTCCCTACCATAGAGGGGGGAGGAAGCTACAGATGTATTAGGACGGCTGAAACCCGTAATCTGGCTCTGCCTGTATAATACCCCCAATTTAACAGGATGATTCAGGATAGGTTCATCATATAGCTGTTTTGGAAACTTTACAACAAGGGGATATTATAGAATGGGAAAACTTCAGGTCACATGAATGTGCCCATTTTTCATTTCAAGATTATGAAAGATCTTTATATCAATAATGTTATATCTAATAATATATCAACAATATCCTTGGTGTTAGTAACATTACTGGTGTTGCAGCATTATTACAGTGTAAATAACCCTATTTTTATTGTCAGCCTATGAGTTTTAGAAAAATTATGAAATGCAGCAGAAAGTAGATCTTTAACAAGTTCACTATAATGTGAGGTGGGAAAGGCTGTGATCCCCAATAGTTTGGTATGAATGTAATGTTAATATCTTAAAGGATGCTTGCTCTGCCTTAATTCTGTTCCATAATAACAATTTATTTTGATATAAACTTGTGGATCTTAGATTCAGTATCATTATCTGCACCAAAAGTCCATTGCCCAGAGTGAGTGTGTTACAGGTCACCCAAACAGTGTTTTACATGACCTGAACAAAGTGTAAAGCAAGTTAATAGTTTAAGCAAGATATTAGGTATGGGGGGGGGCTGCCACAGGGATGATCTCTGTATTGGGGGCAGCCACAAGGATTATCTCTGTATTGGGCAGCTGCCACAGGGATGATCTCTGTATTGGGGGCTGTCACAAGGATGATCTATGTATGTGGGTTTCCTCCAGGTGCTCCGGTTTCCTCCCACACTCCAAAAACATACTAGTAGGTTAATTGGCTGCTATCAAAATTGACCCTAGTCTGTCTCGGTCTGTGTGTGTGTGTGTGTTAGGGAATTTAGACTGTAAGCTCCAATGGGGCAGGTACTGATGTGAGTGAGTTCTCTGTACAGCGCTGCGGAATCAGTGGCGCTAAATAAATAAATGATGATGATGATGATGATGTATTGGGTGTCTGTCACAGGGATGATCTCTGTATTGAGGGCTGTCATAAGGATGATCTCTGTATTGGGTGGCTTCCACAGGGATGATCTCTGTATTGGGGGCTGTCAACAGCTGAAAAACTAGTCAGATGGGGTTGGTGGATGTTGTATTTGATTAAGCACGTTGACAATAGTTTGTATTTAATTGACTAGGTATAACCACATCCACATTAGTTTAACCACATCTGCACAGTTTTTGTCAAGGCCCATTTTTCTGTTGCTGGCGCACTGGTAGAAGAGTCTGGGCCACTTTCTTGTGTTTGCTCCCGAGACTAAAAGTTGTCAGCCCTCCCCTGCTTGTCATCCATCAACCACAGATCTTCCCTCCGAGATTATACAGACTGTGTGTAATTAGTGTAGGTTATATTATAATTTATGTATTATAAACTGTGTGATCTGTTTTACGTACTCAGTTCACTTATTGCTTGGCTTTCAATATTTCATATACCTGTACATTTTTTTTCAACGATGCCTCAATCTTCCAGAAAAAAAAAACAAGAAACGAGCAGCAGGTAGTGAAATTTGCAATAACAGGTAGGAGAGAGCAACACAGTCCAAAAACAGTCTCGTCCTTTTGTTTCCAAACTCCTCTCGCTCTCTCTCTCCCTTTCCCTTTTTTTCTCCCCCCTCCTCTTGATGTCCTGTACATCTCACTGCTGTGTTTCTACCTTACATCTTCCTCACCTCTTCCCTCTACACTGCCACCTTCAATCTCCCTCATCTTCTCCAATCTTACGCACTCCACAATTGGGTGCAGTGAGCAGGAGAATGATCTCACCTCTTTAAAGAACAAGGGCCTGATTCATTAAGGATCTTAAATGAAGAGGATCCTTATTTCAGTCTTTTGGGCAAAACCATGTTACAATGCAAGGGGTGCAAATGAGTGTTCTGTTTTGCACATAAGTTAAATACTGACTGTTTTTTCATGTAGTACACAAATATCAACTTTAAATTTCAGTGTACAAATACGCTATCAAGTATTTGTATGCTACATGAAAAAACAGTATTTAACTTATGTGCAAAACAGAAAACTAGTTTGCACCCCTTGCATTGTAACATGGTTTTGTCCAGGAGACTGAAATAAGGATCCTCTTCATTTAAGATCCTTAATGAATCAGGCCCCAGAAGAGGAGACATAATTTTTATGTTTACTACTTCTGACTCAATCCATAGAGTAGAGAAGAGCTGCATATTTCCTCATCTTCAGGGGTATAGTGCAGCAGATACCACAGCCGCTGTGCCTGTACCCTCCTCTAACATGTGTTTGCAGACATCACATCACAGCTGCCTCTGCTCTGGGCCTTCGGCTGTAGCCACATGGACTGAACAGTAATGCTTCTATTATAATACACGATGAACGAGGGGGCAGCCACATTGGGCTTTCCAGGAGGTTACATTTCCAGAGAGTATTTTTACATACCGGTATGAGTGAATAGTTTTATCTGGCAATAACGGAGTGTTCACTATAGAGCATAATCATTCAAGGTTTGGTAACATTTTTTTGATTCCTAAATGATTTTTGCAAATTTTGAAAATAGGATCCAGCTAGCTAGGAGTCAGCCAAATGACAACTAAGCAACGAGAACAGGTAAGAGAGACCAGCATAGTCTGTCTATGTTCTTATTGTTATTTTATTGACATTTTGAATTTGTACTGTTTTATTATTATTGTTATTGTTTTGTATTGTAGGATACAATCTGACTAAAATTTGTTGAACATAATGTATTGTACCATATGTATCTATTATATTATACAGGTTGTACTGTGTGTATGTGTCAGTATATGTATCTATATATCTGCTGATTAAAATGTACCCTAGTGTGTGTTTGTATGATAGGGAACTTAGACTTTAAGCTTGAATGAGTCAGGGACTCATGTGACTTATTAAATATTGCCTGTACACACCGGCACTAATATGGTGGTGCTATATAACTAAAGGATAATATATAATGGTCCCAAGCTACATAAGCCTTCCAAAATGAAGAGAATGGGGGTTGTCCAGCTAACAAAGGAACATTTATATTGAAGTTTGCAGATGGAGAGAAAAAGAAAATTCAAAGTTGGGGTAGAAGAATTAAGTCAGAAGAAAAATAACAGTTGTGCATCTCAGAAGGAGAAAGGTGCTCAAAGTAGACCAACCTGTTTAAAGTGGGCAAACCAGCCGACATCAAAGGATGGAACAAGAGAAGAGATTGAGAACTGCAGTTTAGCCATTGTTATGGCTAGTGGCTATTAACATAAGCTTGAGGAACTAGGGATAGAGGTCTACGCCTTTAGCAGCCACCTTTCCCGTAGAGCTCGTCATGCTTACAGGTACTCAGATGCTCCCAAGTCTTAAACTCTAGCATAGTGTAAACTTATGAGTAATACCGCAGCGAGGAATTAGGAGGCAGTGACAGGTAGTCAGGTACAGGCCAAAGTCAGGGGTCAGTAGCGGATAGTGTGGGTCAGGGCTGGCAGAGATCAGGGATGTCCAAGTAACAGGCCAGAGGTCAGGGCAATCAGCAAACAATCAGAGTCCAGAACAAGCCAAGGGTCAGAAACGGTAAGACAATCAGGAGTCAGAAGACTAACAGCAGCATGTCCGCAAACACAGGGAAGAACGTTATAACCGGCAGGGAGACTACGCCCTCCCTGCCTTAAATACCAGATCTGCCCAATAAGAGATCGGGGCACTGACCCTGTAATTATGCCACCAGAGAGTGCTTAATTAATCTATTTTGCGCACGCATTGCTGCTACCTAATGCCAGATGTTACCTAGGTGACAGCCGGGACAGAAGGGGAAGTGACGACCGGGACGCAGCCAAGCAGCAAAGTATGAGTTGCGATGGATCGGACAGCAACGCCACTTGTTACAGCCAGACTTTTAGCGGCACAGCAGTCGACATCAAAAGATGGAAAAGTAGAAGAGCTAGAGACCTTAGTTTATCTAGGCTTTCAACAATAACACAGGCATCTAAAGAAGGAAGATAAGAAGAAGATGCAAGAGTGGCCTCCTGCAACCCATACAGCCATAGAAAACAGACAAGAGGAAACTGATATCTCTGCCTCCGATGTGGAAGTCATAACTAAGAGGACAGAAACACAGTCATCTGGGAGAAAATTGGATAAATAGAAGGCAAAGGAAGTTGCTGATCTTTTTGCTAGGCCAATACAATACAACTACTTGATGACGACGGTCTTCCATTTGCAGCAAAAAAGATATTTATAAAGAAAAATGTTTACTGGATATCCTACAGCAAGACAACAAATGCACTTTACTGCATAATATGTTTGACATATAGTAAGACTAATGAAGAGTGTTTTTATTGATGGAATTAAATCAATGAACACGAGACCAAATATCACACTTCTTGTGCAGAAGCTCATATACAAAATTTGAAGCACAAAGACATTGGAGCGTTACTGTTCTCAGAGCAACATCACAAGAAAAGAGAGAAAATTAAAAATAACATACAGGTAATGGAATGGGTGGTTGAAGTTATCAAACTGATTGGTAAACGAGGGGGTAAATGTATGACTGTCCGATTTCTGCAAGTCGCCGGAAATTAGCGACTTTGCAGGTAAAATTTAAAGCGGCGATGGCTTGTAAAGGCAAGTTTGCCTTTAGAAGCCATCGCCCCTTTAAATTTTCACTGCCTGTCACTGCCGAGCAGACCTGCACATAGTGTGCAGCCGCCGGCAGCCTTAGATGTCAGAAAGGGGGTGGGGCCTAAATTGCCCCCCCCCCCTCTAAATTGCCCCGGGTACAACAGTTTTCTAGATCCGCCCCTGGTTACAGCCACATATTAAATCTCTTCATTAGTGATGCAACTCGATAAATTTTTGCAACATCAATCTTTTCACTTTTAAATGGGGTTGCTTTTGTTTTTAAGGAATCTTATAAAAGAATGGACATATGGGATCAGATAAGTGAAAAGAGTGATACAGGTCTACACCGTAGATTGCAAAGCATTGGTGAAACACAATGGTGGGTGAAGGATGCAGCAGTGACCAAAATATTTTGTTCATTTGAGAACCCAAGAAGTTCCATGTATGTGAATGTGGTTCTCTCGCTCAATGTAATTGAAGAATTTGAAAACAACTCGTCTGAATTAAGAGCAAAAGCTAGAATGTACAGAGAAGCATTTCTCCAGTACGAATATTTCAATTGACAACTGTTCCAGGTGGAACAAGGTTCTTTTGGGTTCAAAGAGTGAATGACTCGTACCTGCAAGATTTATTTAAAATGTTTATCTTTATTTGCTAATAATATAAACAAAGAAAAAGTAATGTAAATATTTAGCTGTCAATAGATGTTTCCAGCAAATATGTTCAGTCATCGATCATTCTAGGGTCCCGTCTTTCTGATAAGAAAGTTAGAAGAAACAACTGGAAAAAACTCGACACCCGTGCAGTCAGTCTCATCGTGAGGCAGAGTTACGTTGCAGTTATTCAGCTTTTATTAACCAGAAAAAAAGTCCTGGAAATCACTTACATTTAAGGTATAAACATGATTTTCAGACTGTCTATTGGTACACTACTGATAAGAAACCTGCACATGTGCAGTAAGAACCTGAGACAACGCCCTGGCAAGATATGTGATATGTGGAGAGGTCTTTGGTTTTGCCTATATAAGCATTTCGTAATACACACATGAAAGTACAAAACAACAAAATGAAGTTCAGCAGCCATTTCGATAGGCCTGCCACAACAACACCCTTCTCTGAATATTTGCAAACTGCTTGGACTGATTTGCTAAAAGCACATTAGATGGTGATGGGTACTCTGGATCAGTTACAAAAAATACAACAGCACATTGAAGATATAAAAACTGGAGTCGCTGAATTTATTGACTGGGCATCAGAGGAACCTGAGAAGCGAAGGCCCACATAAAATATGGTCATCCAGATGTTTTTTCCAGCAAAAAGAATAAGGAAAAATGATACCTGGATAAACTGTATCTGAAGAACCAATTGCTGATGCATTTATAGACTTTGAATTAGGTGTGCATAACAGAATACTAGACAACCATAGATAGTCTACAAACAATATTTGAGAAGAATGTGCCTCGTCTTAATGCACTTCAAAGGCTGAGTGAAGTGTTTGTGAAGTTTGATGTACAAATAACGAAAGAACAGTTGCAATCAGAGCTTTAGAGTTTGGCAAACAACTGGGACAGGCTGAAAAGATCACTACCTGAGGAACTGAACTCTAGAGGAGAATGTTGAGGACTCCAACATTATAATGAAGGAAAATTGTGAACTGGCCTATGATGAAAGAAGTCTGTGTGCAAGCGATGTAACTGTGCAGGGTGTGTTTATATTACCGTTCACCGCTTCAACTTGTTCACTTGGGCATACACAAGCAAAGTCCTAGGATACAAATACGTCCTAACACTTTAAGCAACACAAGTGGCATGCGAAAGAAGTCTTTCAACACTCAAATTTATCAAGAACATGTTAAGGAGTACCCTTAGTGCTGAGCATTTGGAAGCCTTTCTTCTAACGTCCGTTGATAAAAAAGACATTCTACAAATTATGGACACTGATACAATCATCGGTAACATTGCATTAAAAAGTCCACTGTTGCGCAAGGAGTTATATCAGCAATAGTATCAAGAGACAAAGACTTCCTCATATCAACCTGATCACCCTGCACTGATAGCAGACAGCATCATAAAAGAAAACTTTTATAACCAGCTGTTTCACAAAATTTGTTTTGCAGGCATTCAGTTCAACCAATCAAACATGATTTAGAGGAATGTACCAGTTAATGTAGATTAGTTTTAACATTTACACTACCTGTTTGCTAAATTCCATTTATTTTATTGCACTTTAAGGTTATAAAGGTTAACCAAAAATTACTTAGGTTCACAGTTATATTTAAAAGTAAGGTTTTTCATTTTTGAAAGCCATCCCTTCTCTCAAGAAGAGGTACAGAGGGCATTGGGAAGGTGGAATAGCGATTAACCTGAAGAAAGTTAGGTTCAAAAGTTGTGTTGTGTTAAAACGTTCTATTTAACATTTGTTGCATTGTTTATATTAGTGTTTTGAGGTAGTTAATAACAGTTATATTTAAAAGTAAGTGTTTTATTTTATTTTTGAAAGCCATCCCTGCCCTCAAGAAGATTGAAAAAGATAAACAACTGCTCGACCCGATATTGCATTAAGATGCATAATGTGGAAGTTCCTCCACCATTACAAGTAAACATAACATCTTACTTAAACCAAATAACGACACAGACACCAAATTAAAGTTGAAAGAAGAATATAAATTTATTGAAGTTAACTAAACTGAAGACTGTATGGCGGACGAGAGCAGGGCAGTCAGATTAAGCAAAGCCAATAATGGTGAAAAGGTCAGACCATAGTACCACCAACCCAGAATCATACCTTATCTATTGTCTGGTGCTAAAATCTGTCCAAGCGGCATTACTACACCCCCTTCTAAACTGCCAGGATTAACCTGCATATACTGGCTGAGGGGTCCTCCTCACAGTGACCTATGACTAGATGAACCCAGCACCATATGCAAACCTACTGACTGCAATGCTCGCCTACCAATGCCGCAATCTTTTAACAAATACGCAGCCCGCCACCAACAAATCTAACAATTGCCCTCGGCTTCCAAAATAATTGGTCTATAAATGAACATAAGCCTTCTTCAGTTAAATGTACTCGAACAGGTCTAAACAAATGCCAAGACTCCGCTTTCAACAAAGGGTGAGATATGACCGCACCCCCAAAACTCCTACAACCTTACTAGCTGACTGATTCACCTTTCTTATTATGGACGCCATGGTGATGTTGGGAATGTCTGACCTCCATTTAAGGTGGTGAATTACGTAGGACCAACACAATTTGATATTAGGCCACTGTTGGGAAACAGCTAAAAGGTCATTGTGAATATTAATAATAGGATCCATTGATTTACCTACTCCCGCATTATTGCCCCCTAAATAATGACCAGTCTATCCGGAATCCCGTGGTTATTGATTTCACTAGAAATGAGGGGAATGAAGTCGGCCCATTTGAAACCCCTCCTCCCAACCCATCTGACTTGAACGAGGGATGGCAACCCAAACCAATTTTGGGCTATAACGTGCTTGCCCAATAAACGTAGGAATGCGCCAAACCCAAATATGATTCTTCTTGCTGACTACACCTAAGACAGAAGATACGAAACACAGGTGAGGATAAAACTGGAAACAGAGGTAAGCTCTCGAAAACAAATGTTTAACACAATTACTGCCGTATATTAATGTATACCTCCTACACTGAAAACGTAATGCCGTGAAATGAGGAAACCAAAGCTGCCTATAACCCGCAACGGCAGAAAACCTGAAGTAATGTTTAGCCGTTATGCAGCACATAATATCATGAAAACAACACAATCTTAGTAACGGAAAGGAAAAATAGCAGCAACCCAGGTGAAGGTAAAAACCCATAAAACCCCAGAGGCTCAAAAGCCAATCAGGCCAACCATAGGAAAAATCCCTTCACGCCTCCGCTGAAAGCAGCAAGCAGTAAAGACCAGGGTCCACCACTAAGAAAAGAAGGGTAGAGAAGAGCTTCGGAGAAGGAACAAAACATGGTTAAACATCGGGTCTAATGAAACCATTATAACTGTTAGACTTCCATCTTCCCAACGCCTGAATAGATGACACAGTGCCCAACGCCTGAATAGATGACACGGATGCCCCTCCGTTTGCTGCAGGCATAGCCACCCCATTTCGAAAAAAATGTGTCCCATAATCAGAGGGGTCTAAACCCACATACACTAGGGAGCTCTTAAGTAAAGCATGAAACTGAAATCTCATAAGGGGCGACCCATCTCTGTGAAACAACCATAAGTCGGCATGAATGGGCTGTAACACTGCTAACTGATGACATAGGGTAACTGGACAAATTACCTGATCCTTCTGCATGTAAAGGCAGAACCAATGACCTTTACCTCCCTGATCTGTTTTGGAGCGCTCTATTTTACATTGGATGATGTTGTGGTTTAAAATATTTTTTTTTACCAAGATAGCTCCCCCTTTTACTTGTTTTGATTGCGCCACCAGTTCGCTAACCCTAAGAGGACCATGGAAGGCCATTGTAAAAGCCGTGCTAAAAAGTGTTACTCCGTATGAATCAGTAGCCACCTGTGTCAAGGATGAAATAATGCGGGCCAGCAAGTGCGGATCTATGGGTCTCCTGCTATCCAGCGTAATGGGGCAGAGTTTAGCCCAGCCCTTTAAGGCCTTGGAAATAAGGAAAGATTTTGTGGGATCTGCCCTCTCATGTATTTTTGAAAAAAAATATATACCAGCCAAGTTTGCTACCATAGCTGTTTTACTAAAACCTTCCTGGTAACATTCCCACATGAAATCTGCAATACCTCTCCAGAGGGTTGCTGCTACAGAATGACAGAAAATTTTCCCAATGCTGCCATGCCAACCGATAAGACTTCCAAGTGGATGGCGCCAGGGAAACTTCCGCCAGAACCCAAATGCCAGCTTAACCATCTGCCAAACATAAGATGGATACTGATGGGCTTGGCATGTGGGGCTAAAGCCCTAAAGCGACTCCAATCAAAACGGGACAGAGTGTCTGCTATTCCATCATCTATACCAGGAACATGTCTAGCGCAAACATTTATATTGAAATCCAGGCAGCAAGGCACCAGAAAGCGCAGCAGGTCTGCTGGCCTGGATGATGCACTCTGGTGGTTGATTGCCTGCACCACGCCCAAATTTTAGCACCAGAAGGACACATGGCGCCCACCCAGCTGAGGGGCCCGTAACTCCAAAGACACTATGATGGAGAATAACTCTACAACCAGTAGGTTATGAACCAGGCCATTCTCTATCCATGCTTGTGGCCAAGGAGATGAGCACCACTCGCCTCGGAAAAAATCCCCAAAACCTTTAACACTTGCTGCATCCGTATATAAATCTAAAGCCCTGGTGGATATAGGGAGAGGAAGGCCAAATTCTAGTCCCCTTGAATTTCCTCAGAAAAGTGACCCAAATATTTAAATCTGCCTTAATCTCCTCATTTAATATAATTAATGAATGTGGTCTACTCCTACCTGCTGTGGCTAACTGGAGCTTTCTACAAAATATTCTACCCATAGGGATAACTCTGCACGCAAAATTAAAAGACCCCAACAAAGTTTGGATCTGCCGTAAGGTGTCAGAGGGAGAGGCCAGGGTACTGGATATCAAACTCTCCAATTTCTTGATCTTATCCGTTGGCAAGCGACAGCAACCTTCCACCGTATTAATTTCTATCCCCAGAAAAGACAAACACATCTAGGGACCCTCTGTCTTGTCTCGAGCTATCAGAACCCCTATAACGGAAAAGAGTGCCGGCGCTGAGAACAAAGTATCCAAGCATAGATTGGAATTGGACGGCCCCACAAATAGAAAATCGTCTAGATAATGTGCTATCCTGTGGTAACCTGTACCTGCCTGAATAGCCCAATGAAGGAAAGAGCTAAAGGACTTGAAAAAGGCACAAGACAGAGAGCACCCCATGGGGAGACATCGATCAATGTAGCATTTATCTTTAATTCTGACGCCCTTGAACGTAAATGAATCCGGGTGTAGAGGGGGTAAGTAGAAGGTTGACTCGATATCCAATTTGGCCATAAGAGCCCCCTGCCGTACTAATGTCCTAATCTATAGCATCATTTACAGAGCTGGTGATGGGTGAGATAAATGTTGTATCAGGCAGAATTTACCCTGGACTTTCTTTGGGACTACACCTACTGGGGAAATGATTGGAATAGGGGGTGAATGTAAAGGTCCTACCATGCGACCCAGGCTGACCTCTCTGTGAATTTTTTCCTCCAGTACCTCCGGATAAGAATAAGCAGACTTAAGATTCTTATATGCTCTAGTGGATATCCCGGAGCTTATGGGAAGCCGGAAAACATGACGAAAACCTTTGCGGAGGAAGGAGGCCTGAGACGCATGAGGATAAAAACTGAGCCACTTCTCCAGTATTGTAAGGTTGATGGGCGAATGAGCTTTAAGCATGGCTTCCGTCAACGCCCCTGCGACCTCGGGCACTCTTTGGCTGGGTGTGGGCCGCGACAATTGGACCATATGTGCCTACATTTGCATGATTACTCTCTCCTACAATACGCGTTGTTGAACGCAAAGCATCTGTTCTTCGGGAATTGGGGAGCACTTTGTCTCCCCCCTTGCTGAAACCTATTTACTATCTCCCCTTGACCTACACTGAGGCTCACCCGGTTGGCCTATGCTGTAAATTGGCTGAGAAAACCCCACCCGAAGGTCCAGGAGGAGAATTGGTGTGAGAAGCCGGGCACCCCAAAGGCACTGAGGATGCGATCTGGGATGCAGATGGAACAGAACTCGAATTATTGAGCTCCAAGGTAGTCCTGCTACTTTCTGAAGGGGCAGCGAGGGATATATGGGCCAGTCTAGTAAAATCCTGTGAGAACAGCAGTGGAGACATAACTGAGGGGGGGTGCTGTGCCCTAACTGGAAGGTAATGGGTGAGGAGACATCCCAATGTGCATACCCCCGCTAACTGCAGCCAACCTAAAATCCAAGGAATCCTGAAAAACCAAAGGTAAGGGGACTTTGGGGCGAGAGTCCGGGGGGCCTGAAATCCTGTTATCCCTACTTACACTAAAAGGGGGGTCTGCAGCCCTAATCTGATCCGGGACCCGGGGAACATCCCAAATAATAGGTCCTAAACCCCTGTAAGGGGAAGAAGGGTTGGAAATTACCTGGGTAGAGGCTGTCCCTGCCAAGGTGTAAGCTGCTTGTGTCTCCCAGCTTCTAAATAATGTGCTGTTGTTGGAAGACACTGGCAAAGAGGAAAGAGTTGGAAGACAAACAGCCCTAACTTCTTTGCCAGGCCTAACTTTCCTACTACCCGAAATACCCGCGCAGTCCCGCTCTGTGGTGCGACCACTGACCACTCGCTGACCCCCGCCATTGCCGATGGAGGGGATGCCAGGATCGTCTCACGTGACAGACGCCTGCGAAATGACCTCCGAGCGAGCACCGGACGAACAGCAGGGGAGCCGCTCCTGGGAGCCCTGGTGCCCTCGCCTCCTCTGGGAGGCCCGAAAGCTGTCCGGGTGGATGAAGGGGACATGAAGGGAGGGATGGAGGGAGGGATGGACGTAGCACCGCCGCATCGGAGAACCGGGCCAGGGTGGAACGCAGTCTGCTGGGGTGTGACATGACCATGCCTGGCTAGCGCACACAGAGGCAACCAGGGGAGAAGGACAGAGTGATGCCAACAAAGGTGATAGAACGGTTGCACCAAAGGCAGAGGAAAATAAGGACACAAAGGGGGGGGCAAAGGGAATAGGGGGGACGTGATAGAAGGGGGGGGAAGGGGGGGACTATGCCTGTCACCAAACCATGATCCAGATGCAGGAACAGAGGAAGAACTGCAGGAGTTGGCAGGTTATAAAGATCAATAAGACCCTCCTCTTGTCTTTATTGGTTGTTGCTTTCCTGCAGTCCAGTTGAATGGTGAGTACTCTTGTCACTCACCCGCATGATTTTAACTGCGTTCTGGCTAATTGCCTCACTTCTACTAGTGTGTACGCTACAACAATAAACGATTATCATTCCAAAGCACATCGTATCATTTCATTTAATTTTTAAACTGGATTAAAAATCTCGGTCAATGATGGAACAAATTGTTCCAATTCTGCAGTGTGTATGCATGCAGGGCTGGCGATGTCCATAGATATCTATGGAGTGTGCAAAGTCAAGATCTTTTCAGCCGATGGTTACTACATATGAAGAGCACAGACCTGAAGGTAAATCGTGTAAAATGTGTTTGGTGTGTACACACGAATCGGCATGCTGATCAGAATTATTTTTTTTTAATCGTTAGTAAAATCTTTAAGGATATCGCATCGGGAGACATTTTGTATAGTGTGTACCCGGCCTTATTCAAGCACATCAGCCCCTGTCCCAGTGGAGTTTAGAACTTCATTTTAATACTGCAGACACATTCAGGTCAGTTTAGTCAGACCCCAATTAACCTGTATGGACCATGGAAGGAAACAGGAACAAACCAGTAGCTCCAGTATGGTGAGGCAGCAATTCTAACCACCTTGCCACCCTTTCGTAAGCTGCATATAAGCAAAGTCTAAATAATGTGTGGTAGTAGGATAGAAGCTGGTTAGTTTTTATATTAGGATTCATGGACAATTAGTGAAGGGATATTATATTTTTTATTGTGATGATTTATGGCTCTTGGCAGTATTTAATAAAATGGGAGCAATTTGATTGGAGTTATCACTGCTTAGTTTTTTGCATATATCACTAATTTAAGACTCATTATTAATGTGCCTTAGCAGCCAGTTTTGCTGTCCTCGCATCCCCAGTAATGACCATTGTGTTATACGGCCTCTCTCTCTTGATCAGATGGTGACTACACTCATACATCTTGTACCTTTTAAATCTTTCATGCCAACTATTACACCATTAGTCCGCAGACATTATTGTATTGTACATACTGTTTTGGTGTCACAATAGTTACAAATCACCCTCCCAACCACAGCATTACCTCTTCTACAAACATCCTTCCCCTGTACTTAAATAAAGGAAACGCTTATGTAAACATACAGTTATGACATCAATGCTGATGAAACAGTACATCCAACTGACAAACCATTTCCCAAATCCTACTGTTACCTAAAGCAGCGCAAGCAGTCGAGATTCATAACAAAGACAAAAAACATGTATATTATTTTTTTTACAGTCTTTAAACAATATTGTGCAACATATCAATGGTCACTTATCTTTATGGGCAGCTCAGGTTCCATTCACAGTTAATGTATGTATCCCTTACAAATCCAAAATGGCTCTACAAAATGTTATAAAAGGAAATAGTAATGAAACCTCCTATGAAATCTATTCATCGTCAAAGGGTTTGCCGTTCCTTTGCACTAGTTTATCCATGGAGCTATTTCATGAGGGTCAGGGCTGGCTCACACCAGTGTGGATTCTGTGTCTGTTAAGAGCATGAAAAGTGCATTGGTTTCTGAAAGCAAACAATGTTTATGAAGGATGATACTTGTGGAGGAGCAGACGTTTGCTGTGGCTGATGGGAGGAGTTGGATTGAGTGAGGCAGTTCCTTGCACAGTATGGAGTAGGCACGCCAGTGCAGAGCCGTAACTAGGGCTGTGCCATAGGGGCGACTGCCCAGAGTGCAACACTGAATGGGGGCGCAGTTTATGAATATTTTAGGTTCACTTGGTTAAAATCAAGGGTTAGAGGGGAGGTATTTTTCTTTCTTGCCCCAGGTGCTAACATTTTAACTTCTGCTCTGCGCCAGAGCACCTAGTTCTGAGGAGCAGTGTACAACTGAGACCACTGACATCAGATAAGGGTGTGGCCAGGGCACAGCTCTGAACTGGTGGAGACTGGGGGCTAGATTTACTAAGCTGCGGGTTTGAAAAAGTGGGGATGTTGCCTATAGCAACCAATCAGATTCTAGCTGTCATTTATTTAGTACCTTCTACAAAATGATAGCTAGGATCTGATTGGTTGCTATAGGCAACATCCCCACTTTTTCTAACCCGCAGCTTAGTAAATCTAGCCCTGGGTCTTCTTCTATATTTCCAGTTGGAGTCTACTTCTAGAAGTGCAAGAAGGTTTAATTAAATAATATTGGGTACAGTGGTAGGAGGTTGGACTTTTGATGTGACGCTTATATATTTGCAGTGTGTGCCTCTTGAGATTATTTACACCTCTCCAAACATCTAGGCGCACTTCTAGCTTTGTGGAGCCATCTCCCAAAGGAGAAAAGCAGGCGTGCCCCTTGGTCTGCGCAGGGTGGACCATCTGGGTGCATTCGTGTAAAAAAAACACATTTTATACTACGCATTGCACTTCATAATTGATCTCCTGCATAGTCACATAAGTGTGCATAAATATACTTGCAATTGCAGCTTGTGATTGAAACTTCCACTCACGCCCCAATCCAGTTTACGGTCAGAGATGTAAGCGAAACAGATGAGCCCTAGGAAAAGTAGAAGCGTATATCAGCCCCTGGGACTACAGCTGTGTAAATTTATCTTAAGTAGATACGCTTGATTCTAAAAACATGCATGGTTTGTACACATGAAAACCACAATGTGAGGGTACAAAGTTTAGCATCATCTGATGGGAGATTAGGCAAATTGGGATAGGCCTAACTTTAGTAATCCTTACTAAGCCTTGCTGAATAACATTAAATTAGAGTCAGTTGGTGTAGAGGGTGCTTTTTGGGGGCATCACCCAGTTTAGCGCCTGACATTTTTCTCCCTACAAAAACACTTGCTTTTTTTTTTTGTCACAATATTTTGTCAAAAACTCAACATGTCCCAAACTGAACTTATTGTTTTCACTCCCTCCAGGGTTTCCACTCCTCTCCATCTCCCCCTCACTGTTGACGACACCCCTATCTCCTCTGTCCCCCAAATCCGATGTCTGGGCATCAGCCTTGACTCCTCCCTCTCCTTCGCTTCCACATCGAATCCCTCTCCCAATCCAGTGTTTCCATCCTAGCAACATCACCACGATCAGGCCCTTCCTCTCCCTTGATGCCACCAAAGCTCTCATCCACTCTCTAATCATCTCTCCCCTTGTCTTCTGCAACCTCCCTTGTCTACTGCAACCTCCTACTCACCCACCTCTCTCCTCTTCAATCTATTTTTAATGCAGCGGCAACCTCCACCCCGTCTCTTATACATCTGCCCCAGCAACCCGCCCATACCCTTACTAAAGGGGGCTTTACAAATGCATGGTTTCAGAAAAAAAAAAAAAACACTTGTTGCAATAATAAAAAAAAATAGAAAAGTACAATGTATATAATGTAGTAGCATAGGTTTAGTAAAAAAATGAGGCATAAAGTCAACTATAAACCCACATTAATATTAATCTCCTTTAAATCAAATAGTCTTGACTATCTTGTCAAAATAATATAATACCATGTAAAGTAATACAACAAAATGAATACTAATCTCCTTCTGACATCCAATTAAATTAATAAAAATACAACTAACATTACAGTTACTCACCTAGTGCCTCACATCACAATCCAGAAACCGCATATGAACACAAGTAACTTAATTTTACAGCATTTTCCTTTTCTCTAAAGTCACAGAAACACTAGAGCAGAGGTGTCCAAACTCAGTCCTCAAGGGCTACCAACAGTTCATGTTTTCAGGATTTCTTTAATCATGCTCAGGTGAGTTCATCTATTTGGCTGGGTCAGTAATTTTCCCATCTGTTTCTACAGAGAGAAACCCAGAAAATATGAACTGTTGATTGCTCTTGAGGACTGAGTTTGGACACCTCTGCACTAGAGCCAACAATGAAAATAATCACGGTGGCCATTTTGTCGAAGCTCATTTAAACATAGGCAGATCCCCACAAAAATAGGTCTTAGATTGTAGTCTGTTATAACTTTATGCTGCAGACAGGAGGAGGAGGTTTCTAGAAGCCATTTCCTCCTTTTGAACCACAGAACTGTTGTGATTCAAGTGTAGGGGGTGTTCTGCATAACTGGAAACTCCCCCTAAGTGCTCCCCTGTAGTACTTGTCATGTTATATTGTGTCTTGCCAATTGTATCATGTTATACTATGTCATGTTATTTTATGTCTTGTTATAGTATGTATTAAAAAATGTGTCTAAAACTTATTACTTTGAAAGCGTTTTCACATAAGTAGCAGTGTGAGTAAATTGACACTGGTGCCTGCATGCCTATATAGTTCACAATAGATAGTGTAAATGATGGGTCAGTTTGAACTGTCATAAAATCATGCATACAAGTCACGTAGGGTCTGTCCCTTAATTTATACTGCTGCTTTAGTGGCGTAGAAGCACTGGGATCAAATCCCAATGCCTGCATAATTTTTGAGAGCAGTTTTCTCCTGTTGTACTCTGTTTGTAAAGCAGTATGAGCAACTTCTACAAAAACATTAGTCAGGTGACAATAAAGACCATTGACCCCTATGACCACTGCAAGGGAACCGCAGCATAGTGCTTTTTCATTCCAGTTCTTTTTTCCCCTGAATTCAAGTGGATAGAGACAGGGCAGTTCACTTAGTGTGATTCTGTAGATCAATGAGCCTGATCACCACCTGATTTTTTATGTCTGCCAGTATGCAGTATGTGAATAAGGCCCAATGAAGCCCTAATATGTGAAAACACATGCCCACTCTTATTTGCTAAATAGCAATTTTGGTGTCCGTGTATTAGTGTCAAGGTATAAGAGGTATGTAATCACATTTGTATTGTATTAAGAAGAGGTGAGAAATATATGTTCTAAGTTTGTGTAGAAGTCAGAATGTCATCTTTGAAGTAGAGGAATGTGGGAATCTCCTTGGAAATTTCCCTTTCTTTGTTACCAAACATTGATTAGTAGCTGACGTCAGCAGTTGGTTTCCTCACTAATCACTTGTATCTGCCAGACACTTAAATAGAGAAGCTGCAGAGGACACCACGTTCTGTGAAGGGGAGGTCACACAATCTCCTAGAGACAGCACAGAAGGTTTAACGAGTCACCAGTGACTTAGACATCAGTAAGTACAATTCTTTTATATTCTAACTTGCTCTTGTATTGCTGTGGTTCACTATACTGCTATTCTGCAGAGGTAGTTTACAAACATCAGGGAGCAAGTGGAGTAATACTAACCAGTCAGCTTTTCTTTTTTCTTGCTAGGTACTGAAGACTGATTAATGCTAATTGCTGATTGGTTGATGTGTGCTACTGCAGTCGTACAATTTCAACATATTTTAGTAAATTTCCCCTCCCCCGTGCACTTTATTGCTACACAACAGACTGCCTGAATCTCTGAGGTCCCTTCAACACCTTAAGCTGGGTACACACCACAGGTTTTTCAACTAATTATTGTGCCAATCACACGATAAACAATTGTTAGGTCCGTTATCGCATTAGTGTTTACGTGCCCATGATCATGTTTTATTGTACCAATGCACATCGTATTGTTTGATATGATTTTATAAACTGACCAAAATCACTTTCAACAATGGAACGATATTGGGCAAATATGGAAGTGTGTATGCACTCACGGCCAGCAGTGTAGGCAGATCTCTATTAGGTGTGCAGGGTCACAATCTTTTCAGCAGATGGTTATAACTAGTGAAGAGCACAGATCTGAAGGTACATCGTGTAGATGTGTAAACATAAAGCTGCATGATCATCAAGACATTCAGTTGTTTGCAACGTCGTTACAGAAATCGCATCTGCAGTAATTTTCTGTGTGTACCCAGCTTAACTCCTACTGCTACTTGTTTCACTGAAAACCTAATAAATGTTCCGATTGACAAAGTGCAACTCATGTATCTAGTGTATCTGTCATAGCAAAGTTCTTCACTGGTGCAAGAAGTTCTCTTTTATTGGATTTTTATATCATATTTTGGTTTAATATTTTCTGCACATGTGTATTTTGAGGAATTACTTTATGAGCATGCTGTTCTGGTTATCAAAATGACTGCACTAGTGGCACATATTATACTTTAATCCGGAGAAAAGATTTATATCAGTCACATCAACTGCTTTTAAGCGTCTCCTATTCTATTTTATAGTCACAGTCAGCTGTACCCAGCAAGGTAAACATGGGAAACTATCCATATTTCTTCTTATGCCATATGCTGTACATGTTAAAATGCATTTAAAGAAAAGAAGAAATAAAACTGAACTATGTTATGATTGAGTCCATTCATGTTTAGTAGGTGTAATGTCCTATGTCTCTCTAAAGTGTAATCGGATTGTTTTATGATCCTGTCCAGGTCACGTTATGTAGGTGTAATGTCCTATGTCTGTATAGACTGAATTTAAACTGTATTATGATAGTGTGCAGACAGGTCATGTTGGGTAGTGTAATGTCCTATGCTTGCATAAAGTGCAATAGAATTGTGTTGTGATCATTTCCAGTGCTCAGGTCATATTTGGTAGGTGTAATGATCTATGTCTTTCTAAAATGTAATAGAATTGTGTTATGCCCTGTCCTGTGGTAAAGGTATGTTGGGTAGGTGTACAATTATACGTCTGCATATTCCACACACAACAATGTACTTGAACAACACCATGTGCAGTGTTCGTTATTACCCTGACTTTGTAATGCAGCTTTTTTTTTTGTTAAAACTAAGTTCTGTATATTTGTTTTTCCTTTATCACTAAACACAAAAAAATACAATCTGCAGTCAATGACAACACATGTATAGTGATGGGTGTAAAATCTCAAATAAAAAAATAGCCTTACCAAACTCACAGTGACATCTCCATTGCCGACCATGAGTCTGAATCCTCCAATCTATACTAAGTATTTCCACTAGCCAGGAGACTAAAATCCAATCACTCAGAATTATAAAACTTTAGGCTTCTGTGCAGCCAACAATCTACTTTCCATTGTGATGAAAGACAGATGAGCTCTTCTATGCTAAGCATATTACACATATGAGTAAGCTTTTCATTTATATCAGGTATATTCTACAACCTAGCAGTACTCAGTACCCATGTACCCCTTGAAGTGCATCAGGTTGCCCATCACTGGTTTAGGTGACTCTGAAATTAGCTTAAGGCTACAAAAAAGCAAACCTGGCCCTGACTATGATACACTATGTATCACTTTTATATCACTCATTCACATAATCTCCTTCCCTCTTTTATAGTATTCTAGAGTTATTTTTTCTTGTATACATATATTCTCTTTCATAAATATGCTTAACAAAATGTATTGTGTTTTTTTGTTACAGGTATCATGTTCCATCCATCTGCAGTCCTGCTGCTTTTAACCCTTTCTTCTACATTTTTCCCTGGTCATTCTTCCACCTGCATCTCATTTCTAGCTAAATCTCGCTTTGTTTACTCCTGCCAAGCTCAACGTTTATTCTATATTCCATCGGTTCCAGCTAACACCCAAGTTCTCTTGCTCAACTTCAACCATATTTCATCCATTTCCCAGCATTCTTTCCCAGAACTCACCCAGCTCCAAGCCCTCTCACTTGGGGCTCAGAACAACAATGGCTCCTTCTATATTGAGCAAGCTGCTTTCCAAAATCTGTCTACCCTCATCACCCTAGACCTTGGAGGCAACCGCAACCTCAACCTGCACCCTGGAGCTTTCAAAGGTCTGTCCCATCTAGAAATACTTCTCCTGGACTCCAATGGGCTGGATGAATCTGTTCTAGAGTCTGGTTTGTTTGATGAGCTGACATCTCTGAGGAAGCTTGACCTGTCTTTTAACAATCTTCGTAGACTGCGGCCAGATCCCAGCTTTTTAAAATTACACTCAATTTCCACAATCCTTTTGAAACTCAACAAAATCAACCAGCTATGCGGAGAGGATCTTCAGAACTTGCAAGGAAAAAGATTGGAGCTCCTTGACCTCTCATCTAATCCTCTCAAGGTTTCTAACACATCAATCTGCAACAATCCTTTTATAAATATCACCGTAGGCACCTTAGATATATCTTCAATGGCATGGAATACAAAAAACGTTGAAAACTTCTTTAAAATAATTTCTGGGACTCAAGTGAAACATATTAAGATGAGGCATGGATCTTCGTTGGGGAGTGGATTTGGATTTAATAACCTAAAAAACCCAGATGAAAGTACTTTCTCTGGCCTGAGTTTGAGTAATATATATAGTTTTGATCTTTCCCATAGCTTCACCTCAAAGCTGGAACCTCACATCTTTTCTGGATTTTCCAAACTAGTGTCTCTTGATTTATCTTCAAGCAAAATCAACCAGATCAGCAGTGGAGCATTTTCAGGTCTAAGACAACTTATAAGCCTTAACATTTCTGGCAACCTCATTGGAGAACTTACAACGAGCACTTTTGAAAGCCTTTGGTCATCCCCTCTTAATGCTCTGGATATCAGTTCCAATCACATTGGAGCAATACAATTTGGAGCAATGGATGGCCTTGTCTCCTTGGAAACACTAAACCTAAGGAACAACGCCCTGAATAAAATACCACCAGTTAAGCTCCCATTTTTAACTCTTGTGCTGTTAAAACAAAACCGCATCTCAGACACTTATGGTATCACCTCCTTCTGCCCTAACTGCATATTTCTAGACCTTTCAAGCAACCGCTTGACTGATCTGAGGTTCCTATGGGATATTCTGGAGTTAAAGTCTCTGAAAACCCTACTGCTAAGTAGTAACCAACTCTCTCACTGTTCACTTAAAACTGCTGATAAACCGCTAAGCAAGAATGTCTTGCTTCACTTGGATCTATCTGATAATGACTTAGGACGGGTGTGGAAATCTGGACAGTGTTCAAACATCTTTATGAATCTGGAATTATTAGAAATACTTAGTCTTGCCAAGAACCACATATACTCTTTCCCTGAAGAATTATTCTGGGGGTTACCAAGCCTCCACACTCTAGATCTGTCAAGAAATGACCTCAGACTACTCCAGCATGAAATGTTCACTGATCTAAAAGCACTGAAGACCCTAAATATAGGGAGCAACAACCTTGTTACTCTCTCACCTTCCAGTTTTAAACCTCTGACATCCTTGCAAACCATTGACCTGTTGGAAACAACACTAATATGTAACTGTGGTCTCACTGATTTCTGGCATTGGATGAGGACAACTAATGTCACTGTGCAAGTCAGCTCTAGTGGGGAGATGTCATGCCTTAGGCTCTCACCACCTGTCCAAGAGATACCATTGGTAACCTATTTCAATGACTGTTAGATGTGCGTTGTATCATTTTACTGTGTATGCAGCGATAGGAGATGTATAGTTTAAAAGATGTAAATTATTTAATTGATGCAGTGTACCAACCATATGTAGTCGTCAGGATTTATGGTTGTCACCTATAAAGAGGTTTTTTTGTCTAGTATGAAACCTGTCTTCAGTCAATGCCACCAATTCTTAAATTATAATTTTCACGGAACTGTTAATAAAAAACACAATGAAAAATTAGCTTATATCTTAACTCCCTGGTGTCCCCAGAATACATTCCTTGTTTCAAAGATGGGGGTCCCCAGTTTCAAATGACTTGACCACAATGATCTAAAGGTTCCATGAACTAAATTAAAAATAAGTATACAATAAATACACAAAAATAACCTTAACCAATAATATGAAACGTAATCATTACATAGTTCAATTTCTAACACTAGCCTAACAGAGCACTGATCTCGCATCCCAAATCATTTAATTAGAAAAAACCGTTGCACAGCATAACTTATACTAATGTAAATGTATTCTACTTCCAGGATAATGATGCAATTTACTCCATGTGCTTTAAAAAGGTGAAATGAGGCATGTTATTCTTTATAATGCACTAGCGTTCACATTGTTGCAACAGTGATGACAGCAGAATTCTGCAACTATATGTGATGACATCAGATGACTTTAGAACTCATTGTTAATACAGATATTACTTACAGCTTATCAGCTTATAACAGCTGTGTGCTATACCAAACATAGGGAAATGAACATGATACCAAACTATTAACTTCAAAAGTTTGCACAAAGTAATTTGTATGACATTAATACTACATTAAGAAATGTGTTATTGCGTATTTTTTCACGTTTTTTTTTTCCCTGTGAAATAATGGCATTACAGATACACTGCATACTAATTCATTGATGTCTTTTCTACTGTTTATTGAAACATAGTAAAACAAAGTTCTTATGTAACATTAATAAAACCCCAATGAAAAAAAGCACAAGATAGCAATACATGTCTAAGTTCAGCTCATTGCAGAATACCAAATTACCACTAGATGGCAGAAAGCAGAACTTATACTATTGACTACATAAAAAGGGCGAATAGAAAAGTGTATTATCAGGTTAGATCTATGTATATTACAAACAGTTTAGCATGTGTGAGATGTGTGACAGTAAACACAAATAGATGTATGTAATTGAAACAGAATAACATTGTTGCATCTTTCTCTGAATCTTTATTTTTTGTGTTTGTGAATATTATGTTTATAAGTTGTTTTTTCATGTAATCATATTTTTATACTATTATGCATATGAAAAGTGTATGCTTATTAATGTGTATTTAATCTGCAATGTGTGTAAATTTTCTTTTATGCAAAATAAATCACAACATTTTGAGATGAAGTAGCCTGAGGTGTCTTTAATCACAATTTCATTCTTAGCCTGTTTGATAAAATTCGGATACTCTCAGTCAAATCATACATACACAAGTGGTGGATAGGGGAAATCCTATGGATTGTAAGTTTATGTGCAAGGTCTCTTACCTCTTTATCTGTTTACTAATACCCAGTCTGTTTTATTACTGAGTTTGTTTCCAATTGTAAAACAATGTAGAATATGCTGACACTAGATAAATAAATATAAATCAATTATTAAGCATAGTCTAAAGACTGATGAAAAGCCCACCAGTTAAAGGCAGGTTGTCAGGGACATGGATTCTCCTGAGTCCCGGGGGTAAATAAATGTATTATACTCTGATTTTTTCAACTCGCCGGAGTAGAAGGGGAGTAGAAGCCTGTAACTTAATTGAGCAATTGCGCACACTCGGTGTTCTGATAGCTAAATGAGTTAACACTTCAACACTTGCATTTAAAGGGTTAACACAGCCAAGCGAACTATCTCTTCTCAACAGATTATGGATTCATTTAGAGCAATAAAGACTTCAACTTATTAAGTTGAAATATAATATACAAAATAAAAAGTACAATGCTTACAGAATCTAAAAACAATTAGTATATATGACATACAACATACAGCAAAATCATTATTATCATTATAAAATAAAAGCAGTAAATTCAGAACATAAACTTCCATACGAGTTATATATCTGGTGCCTGGGACTGGCAGGAAAGATGGACAGCTTACATTTTTATTGTGTTCCCAAAGACTGACTATAGCTATTAAGTCACTTGGGGGTATATTACGAAACTACGGGTTTGAAAAAGTGGAGATGTTGCCTATAACAACCAAGCAGATTCTAGCTGTCATTTTGTAGAATGTACTAAATAAATAAAAGCTATGATCTGATTGGTTGCTATAGGCAACAATTCCACCTTTTCAAACCCACAGTTTAGTAAATCTAGCCCTTGGTCTTTTAAAGACTTTCTCACGGTCTGTGGTTGGTTAGCTAGACTGATGACAGAATTTACAACCTCACCTATATAACTCACTTTTTATTCACCAATTCTTATAAGTAGTAGATGTTTTCTGGTGAGTGTCATACGTACCCATTTTTATCATAAATGAGTCCAGTATAAAGTTACAAATTTATAGACCCCAAATAAGCTATGTAAAGTTGGTCATTTCCTCCCATTCCCTGCGTGACCCAGCTTTCCGGTACCACAGCTCTGCCCACTACCCAGAAGCTCTGGCCAGTGTGATAGGCCAGAAGGACACGGTTCTGGATGCCGTGAAGTAGTCCAGTGGTGGCAGCACTTCTAAGCTCCTCCTACTGCGGTTAGAGGGCGCATTTGGGATAACGAAAGGAAACAGTGGCAAAGTAAGCCCAGCCAGTTCCCAGCAACAACAGACAGGATGGCATAGGCAGTTAATCCTGTCACAGTTACTATTATTAACAATTATAGGGGGAGTGTGATTTGGTTGCCTAGGATGGCAGATCAATTTCCAGCTAGCTCGGTCCAAATGATGGTGCCTCGTGTGAGACCTGGATGGATCTGCCGTTCAGATACACCCATTTTGCCTGCCGGACACCAATCCTGATAAAACTGTGGTCTCAGACACATCTAGCCGGTTCCCCCTGTCTGGATCGAGTTGGCACTTATTGCTATACTGGTCCAAACGCCCGCCTGACAGCCAGTGCACACCGGACACTCTCCCGAGCGAACTCCAACTATTCCTGCTCTCCGAGACAGACAAACCAATGAATATCCTGGCCCCCAACTGACTCCATTCATTTCCATGCTGAATAGCCCCAGGGTGCATATTGTGAAAACACAGGGGGGAGTCCCGGAACCCTGTCCTACCGCATGACGCATTATCTGTGGTTAGAGTTGAGATCACTGTTCCGAAATTTGCTTCCTTGACTCCCCTTACATTTTTAACCCCACTAATGGCTGCCCTTTCTTTTTCTGCCTGCATTGAATTTCCCAAGTGGAAAAGGAAGCCTGGCTAGTTCGCCATGTTTGCATGCACTGCCTCCGCTTTTGCACTTGGGCTCTCAGTCTATCCACCTATGGTGTTTAGTCCCAGACCTGTGGCTACATAGACTGCCTAAACAATCTGCGCTCATTGCTGAACGCTCATGTCTGCACCTGAGCTCAGCCACAACAACAGCTGATCTTTACTGGTACCCAGACGTCCATCTTTACAGACTCCTGCGAGACACAATCATCTCATCACTGCAGGTGACAACATCAGGGGGTGACTGATATTAAGCCTTCGCCACTCGCCCTAGATTGCGATGCCTGGACTTTGAGAGGGACCACTGCTGATTTTATTCTGAGTACCAGCATTCTCCAGGGACCTCCTGGTTTAATCTCTGCGTAATTTCTTATCCTCTATTGGTGTGAACTGTCTTATATATTATCCATCTGAGGCAGACCCCCTACTGGCCTTCCTCAGAACAAGAGAACACTCCTAGATCTCGGGGCTGCTTGAGATCTCCACCTCCTATTTGCAGGCACTGGATTCCAATAATCATTTTTACCGTTATTCTTGTTCTGCATGTTCTCACTCTCCTACAGAGTCATGCTGCCATCTCCTGGAAATTTTTGATCCTTGCACCTTTCTAAATCTCCCCTACAACTCCATTTGTCTAAGCCACAATGAGACAATACTCTACTGCCTATTGATGCTATTATGTTACAGGAATCACTTGATCGATCTTCGCCACACAGGTCCATGATCCTCACAACCGCCAACCCACTATGTGAATAAAGCCACCCCTCTAACCCCTGCTGTGGCCTCAGTGATACTCACCAATTTACTAACCCAGTGATGCTCATCCCCCTCCAAATTCTCTTTCATATATTCGCTGACATCAAGATGGAGAAATTCGTTACCCCTAAAGCTCAACACACAGGGAATGAAAAAATGTCTGAGAAACCTAGAGGAGATGACCCTCATTCTGAAGCAGACATGGTTGACCCATCCATAAGTCCTATTTCCTACTCTGACGTAGTGAAAGCAGTTAGAGAAACCATGGAACTGTTACTTCTGGAACAAACAAATAAGTTCTCTTTGGCCATTCATGAACTGTAAAAACAAATTACGCAGACCACTAAGAGGTCTCAAATGAACGAAACTCAAATTGGGGAACTTTTACAAGAAGTTTGTCTTCTAAAGTCACAAGTCTTGGCCCTTACTAAATGTCGCAATCAACTATGGAACGGGCTCGATGACCCATCTCACATAAACAACTTACATATTGTTGGTTTGGTGGAGACACTCAAAGGTCAAATACTTTCACATTTTATATCTAACAACATGCCCAATTTGTTTAACATGCCTGAGGACATTGGCCCTATTGTTGTAGAATGAGCCCATAGACTGGGTCAAACAAGGGAAGATGTCTGTACTAGCCCCAGGTCGTCAATCTTCTTATGCCTCAATTAGGTGCAGAAAGCAGACCTGTGGATAGCATATAAAAAGTCAGTTTGTCTTGGAATCTAATATAATTATAGGTGGGGATTTTAATATTGTCACATCTCCCGGGATGGACAGAGGGGGGACATCTGCACGGGGAGGCCATGCACCCAAGGTAGGAATCAACTATATTGCTGATCAATTACACCTGCTGGATTATTGATGATTGCGGAATCCGACATCATGGTAACACATGTTTATCAGTGGCGCATGGCACCCTCTCAGGCATTGATCACCTACTGGTATCTCACTCTATGCTGGGAGACACTGGAATTAACACTATTACCCTTTTCTATCATGCTGTTATAGGTAGATATGGTCACTTCACATCAGAGGGGATCGATCACATAGACAATGGAAATGCTTGGCCTATTTATCCAATTCTATCCCATTCCGGAATATGCTCATTGTGGCCTGGCAGGAATTCCTATATAACAATGAAAATCACCAAGCTGAGCCAGTTCAATTTTGGCAAACAGCCAAGGTGGTTCTCAGAGGCCATATTATTTCATCCGCTAGTCAATATTCTAAGACCCACGCAAAACTCTATTTGGACACACAGAGGGACTTTACGGATGCCTATCAACTTCTGAAGACTAGCCCTACCCCATCACACAAACTTCCCTATAATCAGAAACAGGCACAATTTAACAATTAGATTGCTCAAATTGCAGACAGGAACACTAATTTATCTTAATTTAATTTCTATACTCACGGCAATAAGAATAGCCATTTACTCTCCAATTTGCTGAGAGGGGAGAAAATTCTAAGAACAGAATTCTAAGTTACGGCTCTTGGAAAGAGTTATTTAATATCTTACACATATTCTATACATCTCTCTACAAACAGGACCCCATAGATTTTAATATCAAGCATCTATTCTGGGAAAATGTTAATCTTCCCCATATTACAGATTTACAAGCAGAATCCTTTTTAGCCCCAATACAGGCTGAGGAAGTTAATAAAACACTTAAATCTCTGAAAATCTTCAAGGCCCCTGGGCCAGATGGCTTAAGCAGAGAATATTTTAAAATCTTAATGTCTCCTCTACTATTCACAGTTGCCACAGAACCACTGGCTATCGCCCTTAAGACAGATACCAATTACTCAGCATATTGATCCGCAAGCAGGATTGTAATCTAATCTTGTTTGCTGATGATATGATGCTCACGCCGAGAAATCTATTACGTTATCAGCCTACGGCCCCTTTGCTGGATATAGAATCAATTGTCAGAAATCAGAAGTATTATCTATTGCGGGGAAACAACTTGCCCCGTGCAGACTCAGACCTTTTCTCAATTTTGCCTTGTTTCTCATAAATTAAAATATCTGGGCATTTATATTCCCTCCTGTCACGAACACGATCCCAGCTTCTGTGACTTTGGGGGGTGTTTGCTATATGAGGTCACACTATTCCAACCCGCAATCTCTCTCTACCTAGCATACATGTTATAGACCTACTGAATCGCCCCAAACAGCGCTCACGCCTCACACATTTCAGGTTTTCCACCACCTATTGAATAGGGACAATAGGACCCCAATATAGTGTCCCACACTGGCACACAAGGCTTCTAGCTATCCACAGACTAGCAAGACCCACATCATCAAGCACAGGGTTAACTCTTCACACTTTCAGACTGTTACACAAATGTAAATGCAAGCACACACAGCTTGTTAATCATATGTATCAACAGATCACACACTGGGTTAACTTGGTCGAGCTATTTCTTCTTAACAGGCTAATGCAGGGTTTCCCAAACCCAGTCCTCAGTGCTCCACAACAGTGCAGGTTTTCCGGATCACATGTGACATAATTAGGACCACCTGTGGATCTGTTACAATGTGTCAGTCAGTAATAATACACCTGTGCTCCAGCAAGGAGATATGGAAAACCTGCACTGTTGGGGAGCCCTGAGGACTGGGTTTGGGAAACCCTGGGCTAATGGATTCGTTAGAGTATCTTGGACGCAACATATTAAATTATAGATTTAATATACAAAAGTACAGGGCATACAGATATAAAAACTAATGAATAAACAATTAATAGATTGACATACACAAGCAAAACAGTTTAAAATAAAAGGGGTTATATTCCGAGTGTCACTTACATAAATTGCATACTCTGTTCCATGGGAAATTTGGCAAGGAAGATGGACAGCTTATCAATGTGAATTGATTTCCCAAAAAGTATAAAAATTTTCTGTGTCTCGTCTTAGCATTTTAAAGACCTGTCCCTGCCCCCAGGGGGTTGTGGTCTGTGACACTTTTTCCAATCACCATTTGCATGTTGTCTGATTTACTAACCAATTCTACTATGTGATCTATCTTCTCTGTAGAGCATCACATCGATCCAATTTTATCATTAATAAATCCCCTATGAATCTGTCCATCTTTTGATACCAAACATGAAATTTTGACAATGTGACATACCTTTTCCAAAGATATGTGATTCTAGCTGGTCCTGGATACCACCCGTACCCCTCAATCACAACCCTCATATTTCTATATACCAGTATTGGCCTTCACATGCTGCCTACAAAGATCTCCAGCTGTGATCGGCCCCACAAAATCTATTCAGGTGACCTAAACTCCATCCCAGGCCAGGCTATCTCACAGCAGGAGCTCTTTGAAGCTGCCCCCGGTGACACTCCTATCTTCTCACACTGGAATGTGCAAAACCATCAAATACATTTACATCAAACTCTCTGTCTTCACATTTTACACTTTAACTAAACTTATCAATGGATTAATTTGATATAACATATTTACACTGTCGTTATGATTTACCTCTTATAAATAACTGTAAGTTCTCTATGTTCACGACACCTCCTCTTTGGGTATTTTGTACAATTTTAACTACTCCCCGATCATTCAAAAACTAAAGTCCACTTTAGAGAATTGGATAAAACGTCCTCTGTTGTTGCTTGGCAGAAACTCTATAATTAAGTTGGTGAATTTCCTTAAATTGGCTCCCACCGTTGCAAGTGCTCCCCATCTGTCTCTCTAGAGCAGATGTACATAAATGCACTAACGTTTCCTGCACCGTCCTGTGGTGTGGCAGACGATTACGAATTTTAAATGCCAAAGTCAGACATAATAAAAAAAAATGGGCGGGATTGGTTTCTCTGATCTTCTGGCCTTCAGGTACTCACCTCCCTTCCATTACACTGTGGGTTGGCAGAAACAAGACTATTTTGTCAATCTGGACTTGGAATGTGAATAGGTTTACCCCTATTCCCTGGCAGGACTTATTCACCTCCTGAGAATCCAAATTCCTGAAGTAATACTTTGCAATATTCTTTTTGCAGATACATATAGGGCCTTGGGGACTATTGCAAAACGTTTGGAACATCCTCGCCCCACTACTCAGTACACACCATTTGGGGTAACTATGCGTTCGCACCAAGCCAAGATAATAAATTCTTCACATCACAGCTACCTCATCTCACATTGTTATGTCCGTATTGTCGCTACCAATAAATATTGTCCAATGCGATTAATGTGGTTCCAATGCACAAAGAGATTTAATAGCAAAAGATAGCAGAATTACAGCAAACCATGATGATGCATAAGAAAGTATAACAGAATACAGGAAAGTATAACTGAATACATTACGCAAGCGGCAGCTGGCACCAACTCAAGCTTCAATCAGAACGCTCTGGGGACCAAAGCCAGAGCTCAGCAATTTATAGACTGTACAGTCGTAAAAGTGGTGTCATCACAGAGATATACAGCTACAGTTGTAAGGTCTTTATTTATAGGTCAGATGTTCTTGCATTCTCAGGTACTCAATGTGGCATTGGTGGATTCCTCTGGTCATTGTTCTTCAAACTGCCAGGTGTCCTTCCTCAGGCTCCCATCTCTAGACTTGTATAAACTGGTTTTTATGACCCCTGTGTACCAGTTATTTGGGGTATGAAATAGTAATATTATTTATAACTAGCGTCCGCTGTGTGCGATTGTTTAGACGCTGATACTGGATTCCTTCTAGTAAAATGAGGAATAATATAAGAACAAACACCATACATTTCTCATGACCTGAACCTTAAATACCCTTAATATAAATTTATCTTTGTATAAATAACCTTTAAGTCTTACTAATAAACCGATGTGAGTTGGAACTTTATTAAATGTGTACTATTTACAAATGTAAGTGTGAATGTAAGTGTTTTTGCTGTGTTTGCAATTGCATAATTAATCATTTTACGCTGTAGCGTAATCATTATTTAATAATTGAAACAACTTCATCCGATTATTCAACTTCAGCAACATACAGAAGGTAAACTGACTCTCCCAACACCTAGCTCTCTGGATGATTTAGTACATTTCTCGAAGGGCCACAAATTCTGCATCAGATTTCTATATAATGACTTACCGTATATACTCGTGTATAAGCCGAGTTTTTCAGCATACTTTTGTATGCTGAAAAAGGGCACTCGGCTTATACACGGGTGAACTTACCTGGTGTCCGGTCCCTCGGCTTCAACTTCTGCATATGCGTTCCAACAACAGGAAGTTTGCGTTCCAAATGCCGAACTTCCTGTTGTTGGGACGCATATGCGTTCCACTGCCGGGTAAGTGAAAAAAATCTCTCTCTCTCATTTTTTTTGTTTTTTAATTTACAGTGCAATTACATAATGAACAAACAATACAGCCACCATGTTCATACATTTATATCCCTACCCCTTATATACCCCTTTATTTAGGTTAGGTTGTACCCAATGCCAATGATTTTATAATCATTTATGAATGTTCCTTGTCATCTACTGTTATTTATTGTTTAGCTAAAAATGATTTCATAGATTGAACCTATCATTTTTATTTAGGTTTTTAAATTAGTGCTCTTTTCCACCCTAGGCTTATACTCGAGTCAATAAGTTTTCCCAGTTTTATGTAGTAAAATTAGGTGCCTCGGTTTATATTCGGGTCGACTTATACTCGAGTATATACGGTACTTTCCTCCGATATCACTCCCTCAAGAGATGCCCCCCTCACTTGTAGTTATCTCAACACGCCCTCCCCTTATCTCCCTCTCACAAAGGAGCCCTGGCTCCCACAGCTTCTTTATGGAACACACCTGGCTCGCCTAGTCTGGGACTCTGTAGTTGGGTCTATTGCTTAAAAGATGTTTATTATTAGACTTATAGATTGTTTTTTTGTTTTTTTGATGCTTCACACTCTCTCTAGTTACATCCATCGGAAATACTCCATGTAACCAGACGAGATCCTGTCATACTAGATATTACAATGCCTTGTCAGAATTCTCCCCGTTGTTGTTTTATAGTCTGATATTACGACATAATTTTGTTATTTCAAATGTCTACTTGACAGTTATGTCATTCCTATCTCTTGGATGGTCTCCTTTGTTTTGATGTGTACTGCTTGAAAATTCTAATAAAATAGCAATTATAGGAGTTAAATTTAAGAAGAATTACTTTTCCTATAAGTTAGATGGAAGTCAGGTGCTCTCAGAGCACATATCCCATTGGTGTGTGGATGGTGGGTCCCTTTCTGAGCTGGAACCCTAATGTCTTGTGAGGTGTCAAACGTTTCTACAGTGACAGGACACAGCTCACGTCAGGATCTCTATGAAGCCGAACTGTTACCCCCTAGAGGTGACAAATTTATCTCATAGCTCCTGAGTTTGTAAACACCAAGCTGGGTGCTGGCACAGTGTCATAGACTAACACAGGCAAATGCTTCACTGATTTCACATTTCAGACATTTATATCTATCTGATCTATCAATATTGCAAGTTTGGCATGCTAAAGAAAATATCTTCCTAGATGTTAGGCAGCCAAAGTCCTTAGTATAACCTAGACCAGGAAGAACAGCTATTAAGCATACCTTTAATGACAGGAGATTGATATCACCATTCTGCAAAGCCTTACATAGATAATCACACAATTTGTTAAGTGCTAGATTTAAATCCCACTTTGGGATTGGTCCAATGAATGCAGAACTGGTTTTTAAAATTGGATTAACAAACTGATAAATCCCATTTCTGGACAGGCGGTAAGAGTGCATATTTGAAACCTGATGTTATTAGACCTGAGACCGCTGTCAAATCAGTTGCAGAAAGTCCAGCACGTTTTGAAGTATATTTAACAAAAACTGTAAAGGAGGATATTTAGCCCCATCAAAGTAGTACTATCTTCCAATGCTCCTAACCAAAAGAAAAAAACAATTGTGCTCCCCTATTTTAAGAGATTGATTTCCCGGGGCTTTGTCTTCAAAATATATCATTGTGATTTATTATATTGTCCAGTTCTTGATACTACAGCACAGACTGCAGATGGTCGGACTTCTGTATCTAATAAGCTGCCTAACGGCTGATGCCCTCCCCTCTCTTCAGCCCGAATTACACACTGACCCCATGACCTTCAACAAAAATAAACACAGGGAGACACATGCGGCACAAAGAGGTTGAGCACAACAATGCAGACTGCAGATGGAGGGACTTCTGTGTCTGTAAGTGACAGAGTAATAACTAATGAACAGAAGTGATATATATACTGTACTGCACACAGAGGACGTCTGCTGGGTTAGAACAACTGCTGGTAAAATAAACCCACGCAGCCAACGTTCTACGTTCTGTCTTTAGTTCCTTAGTACTGTAACATTATTTACTCCTATGGGCAGAACCTTCAGTGGCCATGGTAACCGTTACAGCCAATCCGCCTCAGAGCACAAGCATGGCCCGAGAGTAAACAGCATCCGATTGGATGAGGGAAGGCGAGGCTAGGCAATCTGGCCGCTGATTGGCTCCTGCATATAGTGACACTATAGGAAGAGTAGAGATGAGGAGATGTCATGATTTAAAGAGACAGTAAAGTGACAGACGAGTCACAGGGACTCTAGCAGGTAGGTGTGTGTATAGTAAGTGCCCAGATAGTATGTTTTGCAGGACTTCAGTATCAATTTGTATTATGTGCCCTGTGAGTGAATAGATGTCACAATACAATATAAAACAACATGATTATATTATTTGAATCTATAGGTTCTTGGGGTGTAGTTTGTGTACATATACTGTCTACTTAGAAATTGCATTTAAATTATGTTGTCTGTGGTCCATTCATGTCACCTGACTGTCCCCTTTTCTTTCCAAATGGTCCTTCTTGTGATCTTATTTCTAGATCTCTGTATATAAACTCACACAAGAGTCTGTTTGGCTTCTAAGCCTGTAGTAGTGTCCATCTGTACTTGTGTAGTGACCTGTGGTTTAAATTAATTTGTGTATGAAAGTTTGCTGAGGTATGTATGTGTGTGTGTGTGTGTGTGTGTGTGTGTGTATATGTGATCGTAAGTGTGCAATACTTTCTGTCCCTCGCTGGACATTTGAAATGTAGGGCGCTAAGCATGATGCATAGGTTGTCATAAAAGTTAATTGAGTGTTAACTCTCCTCAAGGTGATCACAGCTACTTGGTGATAATGGCTTTCCCCATGGTCAAATCCATTATCATGATAAGATTGGGTGTTGCATGTACAGGAAACATATGCAGGTTGAAATGAAAGGTTGTCTAATGATATTTATTATAAGCTAGCATGGGCAGACTTATGCAGTAGTTGGTCACCTTTCAAAAATAACGTTTAATCCCCCTTCGGTTCCCACCACTGATACCCCATATATTCGTTCATTATTACTATTTTTTAGTTTAACACATATACACACCGCAGTGGTAGTTGGTGTTGTGGCTTCATAAGAAACCGGCAGATCATACACTTAAATGACCGGCTCTTATTCTTCCACCTTATGCCAATTCCTTTTACCCCTCTCGGCCCCTATTTGATTGCCTTTTCCTGGAAGGCAAATTTTGGATACCGGGAACCCCTAACTCCACACCAGAGATGGGGAGGAGGGGGGGATTACGAAAAGGTTGGAGGTAATTTGCTGACTGGAGCTTTTATTGGTACCAATTTTATGGCACAAATTGATCTGAGCCACAGGCAAAACTGTTCTAGTCTCCTTGATGGAAAAGTAATACTGTAACACCAGAAGTGAGAACAATACTTGGGTAGTCCTGGACTTTCTGGTTCCCCTTGCTGCTGGACATGAAACACAGACATCAACCCCTGAGTTTAGTAGGTAGGAGACTGTCACATGTCAAGTTTTTTGTTTTTGATTTTGATCATGGCAGTAGACAACCAATAGGAAAGGACACAAAGTTAGAAGAGGCTTTACCCACAAGAATATTTTAGAAGCAGTTTTATTCCTAAGACTATTTTCTTGCAGTAAACACCGTTTCCTACACTCTGTGTGTACATCCCCATAGATAACCATCTACTGTATTTGACACAAGGGGCTAGATTTACTAAGCTGCGGGTTTGAAAAAGTGTTGATGTTGCCTATAGCAACCAATCAGATTCTAGCTGTCATTTATTTAGTTCCTTCTACAAAATGACAGCTAGAATCTGATTGGTTGCTATAGGCAACATCCACACTTTTTCAAACCCGCAGCTTAGTAAATCTAGCCCAAGGTCTTTGTTGTGTTTGTCTGAATGCAGCTCTACCTCATTGTATCATGGATGCCTATGCTATGCACTCAGTGCAAGATATGAGTAAAGATTGGTGATAGATTGGCAGACCAAAAAATAGACACCAGCACAAACATATGTTTCTCATTGAAAACTTTGTTGACATAGAACAATTTCTATCTATGGGTTCTATCACTGCAGTAGTAGTGGAGGCTGGGAAGGTCTGACGTCCTGGTTCTGACCTACATGATTACCTTACTTGGTCCAATGGACATTTGTAAACTGTCCATGCCAGTCAAGCAAACAGTCACACAAACACTTGTGTACATAATTCTATGCTTTGCTCCATCAATACTTTTGGTGACCTCCCTTTAGGATTTTGGTTTTAGTGTTTTTGATTCTCTTTCAGGCCATGGTTGGATGCCTCTGAAATACATACCTAAATAGGATGTGGTGGCTGAAGCAATTTATTGGGTCTGATAGAGTGTGTAGCGGCCATGGCATTATAAGTAATGGGAGGTATTGTGTTGCATATTATGTTTAAAAAAAAAAAAAAAGGCCTCATAACAAATACAGAGAATTCTTGCTAACTGATTAGTTTATTTTTTGATCCAAGTCAGTGACTCATAATGTGGACCTGACTTTAACAGACATATGGCAGTATGCACTGATGACCTTCTGAATTATTTATCTGTGCAAAATGTAAGAATAGATGATTTAAGTTTTACATTAAACTATGTAGAGAATTATGAACTTCATCCATCTCTGTAACATCAAAATATTTTTAGCTTATTTTCACTTTACTTAAATTCCTGTTGACTTCTCTTACGAAATGTTATGTACCATGAATACAAATCGTACTTTTCTGTGTGTTGATTATCTTAGACACAGCTCTGCCCTTTAGTCCACTCGCAATGCATAGCTTAGGAGCACAAAGGTTATAAGTGCTTGTTATCGATACAGACACATAGTGTGGGGCAAAGTTTTGGTCTGATAGTAACATGATAAATAAAACAGAAAATTATAGGATTACCCTGCAATCATCTAAGAATCCAACGACACACAAGATCACAACCATCACAATGTATGATAACAGGTTCTGCAAACTATGGACTCTGAAAGTATAAACGATTGTACTGATAGTATCAGATTTAACACTTTCACTTCCAGATTTGTCAGAGAGGATTCACTCCACCTTACTGTTCCTGTAGGAATGAATGAGAATATCTGCACCTCACACAGAGCTTCATTATTCATAGTTAGGGGTGGACCTTAGATTGCTGTTGCCCGGGTGGCAAATGGCTGATGGGTGGTTTAACATCTGCCCTAGCAGTATGTGGCTGATGGGTGGTGTAACATCTGCCCTAGCAGTATGTGGCTGATGGGGGGTGTAACAGCTGCCCTAGCAGTATGTGGCTGATGGGTGGTGTAACATCTGCCCTAGCAGTATGTGGCTGATGGCTGGTGTAACAGCTGCCCTAGCAGTATGTGGCTGATGGGGGGTGTAACAGCTGCCCTAGCAGTATGTGGCTGATGGGTGGTGTAACAGCTGCCCTAGCAGTATGTGGCTGATGGCTGGTGTAACAGCTGCCCTAGCAGTATGTGGCTGATGGGGGGTGTAACAGCTGCCCTAGCAGTATGTGGCTGATGGGTGGTGTAACATCTGCCCTAGCAGTATGTGGCTGATGGGTGGTGTAACATCTGCCCTAGCAGTATGTGGCTGATGGGTGGTGTAACAGCTGCCCTAGCAGTATGTGGCTGATGGGGGGTGTAACAGCTGCCCTAGCAATATGTGGCTGATGGGTGGTGTAACATCTGCACTAGCAGTATGTGGCTGATGGGTGGTGTAACATCTGCCCTAGCAGTATGTGGCTGATGGGGGGTGTAACATCTGCCCTAGCAGTATGTGGCTGATGGGGGGTGTAACAGCTGCCCTAGCAGTATGTGGCTGATGGGGGGTGTAACAGCTGCCCTAGCAATATGTGGCTGATGGGTGGTGTAACATCTGCCCTAGCAGTATGTGGCTGATGGGGGGTGTAACAGCTGCCCTAGCAGTATGTGGCTGATGGGTGGTGTAACATCTGCCCTAGCAGTATGTGGCTGATGGGTGGTGTAACAGCTGCCCTAGCAGTATGTGGCTGATGGGTGGTGTAACATCTGCCCTAGCAGTATGTGGCTGATGGGGGGTGTAACAGCTGCCCTAGCAGTATGTGGCTGATGGGGGGTGTAACAGCTGCCCTAGCAATATGTGGCTGATGGGGGGTGTAACAGCTGCCCTAGCAGTATGTGGCTGATGGGGGGTGTAACAGCTGCCCTAGCAATATGTGGCTGATGGGGGGTGTAACATCTGCCCTAGCAGTATGTGGCTGATGGGTGGTGTAACATCTGCCCTAGCAGTATGTGGCTGATGGGTGGTGTAACAGCTGCCCTAGCAGTATGTGGCTGATGGGGGGTGTAACAGCTGCCCTAGCAATATGTGGCTGATGGGTGGTGTAACATCTGCCCTAGCAGTATGTGGCTGATGGGTGGTGTAACATCTGCCCTAGCAGTATGTGGCTGATGGGGGGTGTAACAGCTGCCCTAGCAGTATGTGGCTGATGGGTGGTGTAACATCTGCCCTAGCAGTATGTGGCTGATGGGGGGTGTAACATCTGCCCTAGCAGTATGTGGCTGATGGGTGGTGTAACATCTGCCCTAGCAGTATGTGGCTGATGGGGGGTGTAACAGCTGCCCTAGCAGTATGTGACTGATGGGTGGTGTAACAGCTGCCCTAGCAGTATGTGGCTGATGGGGGGTGTAACATCTGCCCTAGCAGTATGTGGCTGATGGGTGGTGTAACATCTGCCCTAGCAGTATGTGGCTGATGGGTGGTGTAACATCTGCCCTAGCAGTATATGGCTGATGGGTGGTGTAACAGCTGCCCTAGCAGTATGTGGCTGATGGGTGGTGTAACATCTGCCCTAGCAGTATGTGGCTGATGGGTGGTGTAACAGCTGCCCTAGCAGTATGTGGCTGATGGGTGGTGTAACATCTGCCCTAGCAGTATGTGGCTGATGGGGGGTGTAACATCTGCCCTAGCAATATGTGGCTGATGGGTGGTGTAACATCTGCCCTAGCAGTATGTGGCTGATGGGTGGTGTAACAGCTGCCCTAGCAGTATGTGGCTGATGGGTGGTGTAACATCTGCCCTAGCAGTATGTGGCTGATGGGTGGTGTAACAGCTGCCCTAGCAGTATGTGGCTGATGGGTGGTGTAACATCTGCCCTAGCAGTATGTGGCTGATGGGTGGTGTAACAGCTGCCCTAGCAGTATGTGGCTGATGGGTGGTGTAACAGCTGCCCTAGCAGTATGTGGCTGATGGGTGGTGTAACAGCTGCCCTAGCAGTATGTGGCTGATGGGTGGTGTAACAGCTGCCCTAGCAGTATGTGGCTGATGGGGGGGTGTAACATCTGCCCTAGCAGTATGTGGCTGATGGGTGGTGTAACAGCTGCCCTAGCAGTATGTGGCTGATGGGTGGTGTAACAGCTGCCCTAGCAGTATGTGGCTGATGGGGGGTGTAACAGCTGCCCTAGCAGTATGTGGCTGATGGGTGGTGTAACAGCTGCCCTAGCAGTATGTGGCTGATGGGTGGTGTAACATCTGCCCTAGCAGTATGTGGCTGATGGGTGGTGTAACATCTGCCCTAGCAGTATGTGGCTGATGGGGGGTGTAACATCTGCCCTAGCAGTATGTGGCTGATGGGTGGTGTAACATCTGCCCTAGCAGTATGTGGCTGATGGGTGGTGTAACAGCTGCCCTAGCAGTATGTGGCTGATGGGTGGTGTAACAGCTGCCCTAGCAGTATGTGGCTGATGGGTGGTGTAACAGCTGCCCTAGCAGTATGTGGCTGATGGGTGGTGTAACATCTGCCCTAGCAGTATGTGGCTGATGGGTGATGTAACAGCTGCCCTAGCAGTATGTGGCTGATGGGTGGTGTAACAGCTGCCCTAGCAGTATGTGGCTGATGGGTGATGTAACAGCTGCCCTAGCAGTATGTGGCTGATGGGTGGTGTAACAGCTGCCCTAGCAGTATGTGGCTGATGGGTGATGTAACAGCTGCCCTAGCAGTATGTGGCTGATGGGTGGTGTAACATCTGCCCTAGCAGTATGTGGCTGATGGGTGGTGTAACATCTGCCCTAGCAGTATGTGGCTGATGGGGGGTGTAACATCTGCCCTAGCAGTATGTGGCTGATGGGGGGTGTAACAGCTGCCCTAGCAGTATGTGGCTGATGGGTGGTGTAACAGCTGCCCTAGCAGTATGTGGCTGATGGGGGGTGTAACAGCTGCCCTAGCAGTATGTGGCTGATGGGGGGTGTAACATCTGCCCTAGCAGTATGTGGCTGATGGGTGGTGTAACAGCTGCCCTAGCAGTATGTGGCTGATGGGTGGTGTAACATCTGCCCTAGCAGTATGTGGCTGATGGGTGGTGTAACATCTGCCCTAGCAGTATGTGGCTGATGGGTGGTGTAACAGCTGCCCTAGCAGTATGTGGCTGATGGGTGGTGTAACAGCTGCCCTAGCAGTATGTGGCTGATGGGTGGTGTAACAGCTGCCCTAGCAGTATGTGGCTGATGGGTGGTGTAACAGCTGCCCTAGCAGTATGTGGCTGATGGGGGGTGTAACAGCTGCCCTAGCAGTATGTGGCTGATGGGGGGTGTAACAGCTGCCCTAGCAGTATGTGGCTGATGGGTGGTGTAACAGCTGCCCTAGCAGTATGTGGCTGATGGGTGGTGTAACATCTGCCCTAGCAGTATGTGGCTGATGGGGGGTGTAACAGCTGCCCTAGCAGTATGTGGCTGATGGGTGGTGTAACAGCTGCCCTAGCAGTATGTGGCTGATGGGTGGTGTAACAGCTGCCCTAGCAGTATGTGGCTGATGGGTGGTGTAACATCTGCCCTAGCAGTATGTGGCTGATGGGGGGTGTAACATCTGCCCTAGCAGTATGTGGCTGATGGGTGGTGTAACATCTGCCCTAGCAGTATGTGGCTGATGGGTGGTGTAACAGCTGCCCTAGCAGTATGTGGCTGATGGGTGGTGTAACAGCTGCCCTAGCAGTATGTGGCTGATGGGTGGTGTAACAGCTGCCCTAGCAGTATGTGGCTGATGGGTGATGTAACAGCTGCCCTAGCAGTATGTGGCTGATGGGGGGTGTAACAGCTGCCCTAGCAGTATGTGGCTGATGGGTGATGTAACAGCTGCCCTAGCAGTATGTGGCTGATGGGTGGTGTAACAGCTGCCCTAGCAGTATGTGGCTGATGGGTGGTGTAACAGCTGCCCTAGCAGTATGTGGCTGATGGGTGGTGTAACAGCTGCCCTAGCAGTATGTGGCTGATGGGTGGTGTAACAGCTGCCCTAGCAGTATGTGGCTGATGGGTGGTGTAACAGCTGCCCTAGCAGTATGTGGCTGATGGGTGGTGTAACATCTGCCCTAGCAGTATGTGGCTGATGGGTGGTGTAACATCTGCCCTAGCAGTATGTGGCTGATGGGTGGTGTAACATCTGCCCTAGCAGTATGTGGCTGATGGGTGGTGTAACATCTGCCCTAGCAGTATGTGGCTGATGGGTGGTGTAACATCTGCCCTAGCAGTATGTGGCTGATGGGTGGTGTAACAGCTGCCCTAGCAGTATGTGGCTGATGGGTGGTGTAACAGCTGCCCTAGCAGTATGTGGCTGATGGGTGGTGTAACAGCTGCCCTAGCAGTATGTGGCTGATGGGTGGTGTAACATCTGCCCTAGCAGTATGTGGCTGATGGGTGGTGTAACAGCTGCCCTAGCAGTATGTGGCTGATGGGTGGTGTAACAGCTGCCCTAGCAGTATGTGGCTGATGGGTGGTGTAACAGCTGCCCTAGCAGTATGTGGCTGATGGGTGGTGTAACAGCTGCCCTAGCAGTATGTGGCTGATGGGTGGTGTAACATCTGCCCTAGCAGTATGTAGCTGATGGGTGATGTAACAGCTGCCCTAGCAGTATGTGGCTGATGGGGGGTGTAACAGCTGCCCTAGCAGTATGTGGCTGATGGGTGGTGTAACAGCTGCCCTAGCAGTATGTGGCTGATGGGTGGTGTAACAGCTGCCCTAGCAGTATGTGGCTGATGGGGGGTGTAACAGCTGCCCTAGCAGTATGTGGCTGATGGGTGGTGTAACAGCTGCCCTAGCAGTATGTGGCTGATGGGTGGTGTAACAGCTGCCCTAGCAGTATGTGGCTGATGGGGGGTGTAACAGCTTCCCTAGCAGTATGTGGCTGATGGGTGATGTAACATCTGCCCTAGCAGTATGTGGCTGATGGGTGGTGTAACATCTGCCCTAGCAGTATGTGGCTGATGGGTGGTGTAACAGCTGCCCTAGCAGTATGTGGCTGATGGGTGGTGTAACAGCTGCCCTAGCAGTATGTGGCTGATGGGTGGTGCAACAGCTGCCCTAGCAGTATGTGGCTGATGGGTGGTGTAACAGCTGCCCTAGCAGTTTGCCTTTACATGGACGCAGCCTGAGCAGATTTAAATAGTGATCACTATGAGCATCACACTGTCAGTATTAACCGTCTTCTTTCCAAATCCTAAACACAGCTTGAATAATATTGCAGGGCTGCAAATAAAGATGGCGGACAAGATAAAAACCCCACGGACAAAGGAATTGGAATTTGGAGGCTCTCTAGGTAAGAACACGCATGTCTTCTGTGGGAGGATGATGTGGTCAGACATCATTACATGACAAGCATTATTACAATTTTATTTTTCCCATGTGTAGGTGCCTTACTGCTTATGTTTGTCTTGCCTGGAACTGTCCTCTACCTCCTGCTGACGTGTAACACGGATGATGCCAGTGTGTTGCGTGTGCCAGGCCCTCTACCATCGCTGCAGTCTCTGTGGAACCCATTTGCTCTGATTCTGCTGCTGAGCTGGGTGGCTCTGCAGGCTGTGCTGTACATTCTGCCTATGGGAACGGTACCTACTTCTTGTGCATAAAATCTCTCTGTAACAGTTCAGTTACACCCGTGAAACACCATAATCCGTGTCTGTCTATAATATGTATTTGCTGAAGAGCAGCGAAAATTCTGTGTGGCTCATGTGCGAAGATGGAAACATGGCGCAGACTTTTTGTCCACTAGTCTCATACATAAATGCAGTCAGGTTTAGGAAGGAGTTGGTTGGTAAATCAAAAATCATCACCTCAGAGTCCTGCCTATAATAAAAATTGTGACTACATGTCAATTAATGGCAACTTTTTTACTTTTTTTTCCGTAAAGTTCTGCATTATGGGGTCTTGTTCATGTCCTAAATAAATCACAAGAATAGTATCAGGACAACCTTTATTTCATATCACATTTGTAATTGAGGTAAAGTATGTCAGGTAAGGTCATTTGTTCAAACCTGCCTAAATGCCCAGCAATTGAACCAAATGTGGGCTTATCGTAATGACCAGAATCTAGTCCAATTGGTTTAGATTTGATCAGCTATGGTGGAATATCTGATTGAAGGACGACCTCCATCGCTACATGTGTGGAATCCTCATTTAATGTGGGAAGGAGAAGACAGATAAGACTCCTTTTTTTTTTTCTTTTCTTTTTATTGAGAGCGTACAACTTAAAAATGTGCACAAGGGCGTGGTATGTGGCCCTCATCAAGAGAGGAAAGGCCCTAGTTCCTGACCCCCCCCCCCTCCAGATCCAAAAGGACCCTTAGGGGGCAAGGGTCTTCAGGCCACCTTTGCCACAAGGCCAGGGGGGCCCCTTTAACCCCTGGGATCCACAGAGGCTTCACCCAGGGCTCAACAACTGGCCCACCCCCAGAAAGATCGGCAACAATACGGTCCAAGGGGGTCGGAACCTAAGGGCCACGCAGCCCTCCCTAGATCATCGGGGATACAGAGCCCATAAGGGTCTAGCTGCACCCTAAAATTTGTGGGGGGAAAAACACTCAAGTGTAGGTGACTTACACATTGGTCTATAAATAGAAAAATAAAAAAGTGCTGAGTGAATACGACTCAGCCTCATGGCTGGGCTATTATAAAAAAAAATCCCGCCCAGCCATAAGGCCAGGGCAAAAGGAAGGAGAGTGTGAAAAATGAAAGTGGTATAATGTTCTAGGTGCCAACAAAATCACGTGTTTAAGGTGAACACCAGTGATTTTTGGCACCCCCGGCTCGCCACTCCAAGGGCACATTAGTCCCAGGCTTTCAACGCAGCGTTATCCAGCCCCTGGCCAGAGGACCAAGTCAGCTCTGTCACAACTGCACATGATCTTAGCCAAAAGGCCGAGAAGCGACAGATATGACTGCTGAACAATTAGATTAGTGAGTGACTTGGCTGTATGTTATGTTGGCAGCTTTGGTGTTTGTTCGCACATTATTTCTAAGAAAATTTTAATAACAGATGTTTTTTTTTCAATTTTTTTTTATTAGATTTTCCATTTAAATGTTATTTAAATAGGAAATCAAGGTACACTGAGCTTTTCAGCAGGCAGACTAACCATAAACATGATAACCTTTCCTGCGAGTTATATGCAGATTCATACATTTATTATACCGATAATTGTTTTACCTACAGATCTCTGTGACGTCTATACTCTGTGGGGTGGAAATCTGCGATATTTTTTTAACTTTTTTTAAATTCCCATTTAAGTGACTAATCGGTATAAAGTTATCATAGTTTGTTAATTCCATATTCTTATATTTATATAAACATTTTTATGATTTATTTTCAGATAACGGAGGGTATTACTTTGAGAGATAACACTCGCCTTAAATACAAAATAAATGGTAAGTTAAAGTCTGATCTTCCTACGTTACACAAACATACATATACACAATACTACTCACACTTCACAGTGCCATTATCATTTATATACTGTATCTTTATTACTAACACACAAAACTATTCATGTCATTATTTGTGTTTAAATAAACAGTGTGACAGTATTTAAGGGGGCTGTTCATTATTCAGGCAGCCTTAAACTTTAGCGTCCGCCCTCCCCGGGGGCAGTGTAGCAGGTCAGTAGGGTACTGCCTTGTGACCCCTCCATTACCCAATGTGAGCTGACTGAGTTTTTTGACAGCTGATTGGATGGTCTCAGCCAGGGGAAGGGGCAGCAAGAATTTACATGTTGTCCAAAGGTTGCAATATTTCTAGACTTGTTACACAGTTGTTGTTGTTGTTGTTGTTGTTGTTTTTTTCTTGAACATCAGAGGTCTCTTACACACTTTACATTTAGTTGTATACAAACATACTTACAGTGCATTACTTTAGCCACAAGAAAACTACAGGTTCAGTTGTATTGGAATAATTTTGATTTGGATTAACTAAGGATATGTTTATACTGTAAAAGAACCATTGCATTACATGTATACACTGCAGTACTATTGACATATATGATACAAGTGGCAACTCTCTCTGAGCTTTGTGTCTCTCTGCAGCTTTCTTTGCCTTTGTGGTGAGTGCCCTGCTGGCAGGAGTGGCAGTGATGGCCCAGTTACCACTTTCTTATGTCTATGACCACTTCCTGCAGTTTGCTGTGGCCTCTGGACTCTTTTCTCTGGCTCTCAGCATCTTCCTGTATATGAAGTCACTGGCAGCTCCAGAGTCTGCCCTGGCACCAGGCGGGAATTCAGGTACCACCAATAGGGCAATCCTCCTCGCTGCACACACTGATAACATCTCATCCTTGGCATTCAGACTAAACTCAGGCTTTGTCTGGTCATGTAAGAGTCCGGAGAACGCAAATACTTTATTTTAACACTGACAATAAAAGTTGTTCTAGGACATGCCCTATCCCAATTTTAAATCTGTCCTCACATTTTAAATTTACCTCCCCCCTTTTAATACAACATGGTTTTGCCAAGGTCCAAAGTTACTCATTTTTTTGCTTTACTTTCCTTAATGACTCGGGCCCATTGTTTTTAAAATGACCATATAATAGATTAAATATTTCTCACAGTATTTTTCACAGCACTGGTTACAAATCTTATGTAGTCATAAGTGGCAGAACTTTCTTGTTCGTTTCTTCTAAACAACAGAGTGTACACTATTTTGGGAGAGCACCCCGACAATAATTCTATTTTGGGAAGAAATAAGTACTACGTGATTACAGTAAAGACATATATCTGGTGCAGATATTTTCTTGTTATACTTTATATATTGAATGTGGCTTTATGGGATTTCACATTTCTGTAATTATATTTCCTATGTGATTGTTGGGGAACTAATGCTTTAATGTAACTTTTTTAATCTGCATCCTTTTATGTATTTTTCGATAATTAAATAATGCAATATTATTATTTATTTTTATTGGGTGCTGTGCATTTTAGTAAGTGTTACTTGTGCTCTTTTCTTTTGCAAGTTATTCATTTTCCCACTTAGCTGCACATAACATACACTTATCCATTTGAAAAATGTAGTCATCACATTTCTGGAATCATACAATTAATTTCTATTTTTTTTTTCAAATTCTAGTTTTGCCATATTCTCTCCATTTATTTATAGTAGACTTGACACTGCTTTATTAAAATGCTTTGCATTCCTCTTTAATCCTTCCTCTTATTGGAGCATTTCAGTTACCTTTTTTTTTGGCTTTGCTTTGAATGTTTTTGGTCTTCATGATGAAGCTCTTGTTTGGAAGTGTAGGTGTGGGACCTCTTACAGACAGGTGTATTTATTTAGAAATCAATCGGAACACTCATTGTACACAGATGGTCTCTAGTCAATTATGTGATAACTGCTTGCATTAGGGTTTATTTAGGTGTACCAAAGGAGGTGAATGCTTATGTAATTTAATTATACAGTGTTTTTATTTGCAATTAAGACAAGTAAGAAAACACTCTGTAATCAGTGGCAAGAATTCTTGAATAAATCCATTTTCATTTCATGATGTAAAATATGAAAAATGCCAAAGGTGGATAATACATGTTCCAGCCACCATATGAACTCCTCTAAAGACTATGGACCTGATTCATTAGTGATCTTATCTGCCGTTTTTTGCTTATCTTAAGCAAATCCACTTTGTGCATGCCCAGAAAAGGGAGATAAGAAGCAAAATCCACTGCTTAAGTGAATAATTTCTTAAGTTAAGATGAAAATCCATCTTAACTTCACTCTTATCTCCCTGTTTCTTCTTAAAATAAGCATCTTAACTTTTGCACAAGATAAGATCACTAATGAATCAGGCCCAATATGTTTAAACAATGAGTTCTAACGTCACTTGATGATTTATGTGTATTAATATAACTGAAAACTCAGTTTCTACAGTGAATTATTACAGATGTTAGAAGTCACTTTGGATCTATGTGAGTGATTTGGCCTTGGCTTTGGTTCTTTATATTGTCACGGAATTAATATGGATATTAGAGATCACACTGGATTTTTGTGGCCAACAGATTTTTGCTTTTATATGGTAACAGAACTTGACATTGATGTCTAATATCCATATAATTTTCAGTAGGGAGCATATTACTATATATCAGTTACAGCAGTGGAATTACATTTTCTCCTGTTAATTAGATCTCATTTTGCCAAATAATGTTTATTCTGTTCCCTGACTAAGGTAATCCCCTATATGACTTTTTCATCGGACATGAATTGAACCCTCGGATCGGCTCCTTTGACCTGAAGTATTTTTGTGAACTTCGTCCTGGACTCATTGGTTGGGTGAGAAGCTCCATATACTTGTCATTCTATCTGCCCCGTGTGTTGCATTTTCATGTGTACATCTTACCTCTAGACCAAACTTGCATACAGAGCTTTTGTTGTTGTTTTATATATAATAACATTTTCACTAGGTGATATTCACCATTCCTTTGTCCCTGCCTGACCCGATCAAGTAAACGTATATACACAGTTCTACTGCATTCTTATGGGAAACAAAAGATAGAGAAGTTACATGATGGGTTTTTAACAGAGAACAAGTCACTAGCGGTGTTCTTATCATAAGACAACCCAAGTTTTGGGACAACAAAATCATTGGAATTTATTTCAAATATTCGCTTAATGCAATTGTATAAATTAGCGACATTTTATTGTTAGTCTATCTAATAATAATGCTTTAAAAATGCCTCTAATCGTCTCTTAAAGTGCACACAGATCCCATATAAGCTTTGTTGGTGTATGAGATGAGCGGAGGAAGACCTGTCAGTAGCCACATTGAGCAGCATAATCTAGGCACCCCCCTACCCGTCACCTCTGTGATCTGTCCTCTACAGGTTATTCAGCACTATAAGCTGCAACAACATGAACTGATTTCTCCATCTCTCTGACATGTGACTGTTTACGTTCCAGTGTTTAATCAACCTGTGCTTCATGATGAAAGAGATTGAGCTCCTTGGTGCCCCCTCCCTCTCAATGATCCTAGTGTGCGGATTCCAGGGTCTTTATGTCATGGACGCTCTATGGCATGAGGTAGATCATCATTTGTATTTTATTGTGTAATCCAGCTCCCGTATTTTCTCACATTGGGCTTGATTCATGTTAGGACGCAAGTTTATTTTTTTATCTTTTTAAAAAAAAGAGCACGGAACTCGAGCGTAGTTTCAACCATTGTCAAATCCAAGCAGATCTCCAGATATGTTTAGATTTGGATCTGGGTGTAAGTAGACTCTGCTTACACAGTGCTTGCACAGTACTCTGTATGTAGACAGAACAGAGTATAGTACAACGTATGTGCAATATAGGGTCACATCAGAAAGCATGGAAAAAATGTATACTATAAAATAAATAACACATAACAGTATAAACATTGATTAAAAATATATATTTTTTTTACAATCAAACAGTTTACATTAATTACATAAATAAAGTTGCTTTCAGTGCGTACTGCACATACAATGCATTGTCATAGTCTGTCTTCCTTGGATACACATGGTCTGTGCTAGCTTGTGGCACGCGTACACGTAGTTTTTAATACAATCACTATGTTGTGTCGGTCATCACTATCAGTCGACACTTACACCTGTAGCTGGTGCAAGTGATACCACTGAAACTCAGGACTCCAATAGGTCACATCTGCGCTAGAATGCCCTCGGCACACCCTGACTGTATATGGCCGACCTTAGTCCGCCCCTTGCTACCCCTGTTCCGTCCCTCGAGTAGTGGGCTGTTGTAAGTGTAATTTGCATTCAGACATGAACTGCATACAAGTGCACTCATTGGCACAGATCCGTTTATGAGCATGCACAGAACTAATACATGTAAGACATGCTACGTCAATGGACGTACATCCAAACGTGAATAAGACCCGTTGTGTCCACATCTGGCTTTTAAACACTATTATACATTTTTGTGCAGCATACAGGGAATAGCACAATGTATGTGTTTTTAGGTAGTTTGTGGCATTGTTACCAAAACTTTGATCAATTTTAGGTGCATTTTATATACAAGCATTTATATCTGATTGTTTTTTTTCTAGGATCCGTCTCATTTTAAAATGATTAAATACAAATACTTAGACTTTCAAATCTGTTTTTGTAATCTAGTGTAGAAAGAAGAAAACAAAGAACAGTAAAAACACAGGGAGTTCTTATTTGGTCAGAAAGATGAAATGCCCTTTTGATTTCAAAACGAGTAATGGCTGCCTGTATAGTATGGCGGAAATCATATACGTGTTACTGGCAGTCAGGGCCGGATTAAGGGAATGGAGGCCCCTGGGGGGCCCCCCGTGAGGCCCCCAATGGGAGCCGCCCCCCTGTGAGCCCCCCCCCCCCAAGCACTTACCTGTCAGTGCAGTCCTCCTTCCACGGCGCGCTGTAAGCTTCACAAACTTTCGCGAGATCTCCTCAGTAAGCAGATTACTGAGCGGCGCCGAGGGCGGATGACTGCACTGACGGTGCTCAGCAGCATTAATCGGGCTGGGGGCGCTCCCGCCCCCGGACCGATCAATAATGTTGCTGAGGACTTTGAAGGGCCCCCTGGATGCCCGAGGCCCCTGGGCTATAGCCCAGTTAGACCTCAGGTTAATCCGGCCCTGCTGGCAGTAGAGGCACACATGACGTTTTCTTATATTTAACTTTTGAAGGGGCCCTATTCCTCTACCACAGTGTTTAGCCAATAGAAATGGTTTGCTTTTAGCTAGTCAGTCACATGACTACTGTAAGCCCAGCCCACTCACAAGCACAGACATGAGTGTGTATTTGTCTTATTTAATTCAATGTGTGTTTTCTACCCTTTATTTTTCTCCATAGGAAGCGATCCTCACAACTATGGACATTGTACATGATGGATTTGGCTTCATGTTGGCTTTTGGTGACTTGTGTTGGGTCCCATTTACATACTCACTGCAGGCATATTTCTTAGTCAGTCACCCACAGACTCTCAGCACTGCGGCTGCCGTTGGTATTGTCGTTCTCAATGGTGCGATTACCTTATTTGTCTTCTCTTTTTTTTTTTCTTTTCTTTGCAATTTAAACTGATTTTATAGGGAATGTGGAAATACAGAATTTTAACACACCTGTTATCGCCTCACTTTTACGAGTTTGGTTTAATTTAGATTTTTTTTTTCATCTCCAGATTATGTATTTACATATTTTAGTCCATAGATATGTATTTTCTCAGAAAGTTCCCTAATTAATTTCTCAACATTCTCGCAGCGGTCGGGTACATTATTTTCCGAGGTTCTAACTCACAGAAGAATGCATTCCGAAGAAATCCTTCAGATCCACATGTGGCTGGTAAGAAGTGGCGGTGGTGGTGGAAAAACATCAGTATTCAATTTTGCAACAGAAAAATGATCCATTATATTATAATACTATAAAATATAACAAAATAAATAAATTTATTTTGGCGCCATCAAACATCAGTTTATATGCTTTAAAATCACTTGTTTTTATTATAAGTATTAAATACATGCACAGTACATCCTAAACTTTATATTCCAATAACAAGACACTTGTTGTGTATTAGAAATTAAAAAGAACATCTTATACTCTAAGTTTTTGTCTGGAAGATTCACCAGCAGTGTCTCATGGTCCTCCATCTGATATTATGTCAAGTTGGTTAAGAGTCAAATCATTTATTTTATAGTAATCATTTTAAAGAGATATTGTTTTAATTTTACACTAATGAATGCAAGTGTAGACATGTTTGTAATTAACCAAGGGTATAAGCACTGTGAATGCAGGGGATCTGGCAGTGCTCCTATTGAAGTCCACGTTCTGCTCACGAAAGAGTGGAGGCCTCTCCTAAACCGGTGCATGCGCCCACTGCTTGTGCCTGGGCCCCTGCCTAATTCTTGATATGGGGTCGGCAATGCACTGTTTCGACCCAATGCTGGGCAGATTGTAATGATACAGTTTTTCCAGCAGTATTTCATTTAAAATAGCGGTGTGCTAAAATGATCGCACCGTGGACCCTGGAAAATGGGTAAGGAAGAATGCCCCCCACCACCCCCATTTGTGACACTTTTGGTTCATCAAGATTTGGGGGTTATTTTACAGGGGTTTAGAACTGGCATATCCTCTTTAACAAGTTGACGCATGAACTTTGTTTCTCTGGATCCACCTCCTCTTCACTTCCTTTAGATGGAGAGCCACAAGGCTCAGTCCTAGGTCCTCTGCTCTTCTCTATCTACACCACTACTCTTGGAAAACTAAAAAGCTCCTTTGGATTTTAGCATCATCTCTATGCAGACGACACCCAAATTTAGCTATCCTCTCTGGATCTCTCACCATCTGTGTTAGCCTGTGTTACTGACTGCCTTTCTCATCTTGGATGTCCCCTCGTCAACTCAAATTTAATCTTTCAAAAGCAGAACTAATAAAAATCCCACCGGCCCAAAGACGTTAGTAGCTTTCTGTATTTAAAACTCCTGCTTAATCCTTTCCAACTCACTGACCAACCTGTCCCTTACACTACCTGCTGCCAGATGTGGCGCTCAGACGGATTGTTTCAGGCAGCTGTTACGTACTAAAGCGGATGGGTAGGGTCCAAAAGTGGACAAAACTTTTGAAGGATATTTGCTTCTTTAAATAATATCTGTCACAACGCTGGTAATTGTCCATGAATTGTGTCTGTATGTTTTATTAGTGTGACCCCCAGATATACCATTTGTAGGAGATTTCTGACTTTGTATGTTTTAAAAATGTCTTGGTGGGAGAAGGGCAGCCGACACGGACACCACAACACTGTGAGCAGTGGTTATGGCAACAAGCTACAACTTCCACTAGGCACTGAATGCATCCAATAGAAGTACTTCTTACACTATAGGCGCAGACATACTCACCTTTTAGAAAATGCATTAAGAAAGGGGGAGTGGTGTATCAGTTCACAATATATTTATTATTCATAGTGCCTAAAGGTGTGTGTGATATGTGTGTGTGTGTGTGATATGTGTGTACATATGTATGTATTGGAAAAATAATTGTTATTCACTCCATCACTATTTATGTTACAAATGAGTGTCACAGTGAAGTAATACTATAATATAGGTGAAGTACGAGTGTATCATTTTTCCACAGGGACTTTGAGCATTTTGTTTGACTAATAACCTTTTCTTTCCTTGATTCAGGGCTTGAAACAATCCCAACAGCAACAGGAAAACGTCTTCTTGTATCTGGCTGGTGGGGTCTTGTTCGTCACCCGAATTACTTGGGAGATTTAACTATGGCCCTTGCCTGGTCCCTACCATGTGGTGAGTTAGTCATTGTTATCATTTATTTCTAGAGAATGCTTATTTTATTTATTAAATTCAACATGTGAAATTCCACATTTGCTTTCATTATCTAACTTCCAATAGACGTATGAAAGCTAATTGCAAGTAATGCTCATTTGTTGACGTAACATTTAAGTACAGCAACCAAGCTGCAAAGTCATTGAGTCTCTGTATATGAATTTATCCAATTTGATTAAAGCTGTGTAATGTTACCTGTGCAGTCAGGTTAATCAGACTAAAGAAGTGAAGTGAAGGCCATTACTCTCCTATTTCTCCTGGATCTCTCTGCTGCATTTGACACTGTTGACCACTCTCTCCTCATACAAATGCTACAATACCTAGGTCTCACTGTCCTATCCTGGTTCTCATCCTACCTATCTAATCGCTCTTTCAGTGTTCAAAACTGAATTAATAATATTCCCACCCAAAAACAGAAGCTTCCTGCCTGACACTTCTATTTCTGTTGATAACATGACCATAAATTCCATCCCGCAAGTTCGCTGCCTAGGTGTAATCCTTGACTCACAACTATCATTTATTCCAAACATCGACTCTATATCTAAATCATGTTACATACATCTAAAGAACATTTCCAGAATACGCACATATCTGCCACAAGACACAGCAAAAACCTTAATTCATGCACCTTGTCATCTCCTGCATCGACTATTGCAATTCCCTCCATACTGGTCTTCTCAAAGTCAGACTTGAACCCCTACAATCTATTTTGCACGCAGCGGCTAGATTGATGTTCCTTGGAAACCATTCTTCCTCTGCTGAGCCACTCTGTCAGTCTCTACGTTGGTTGTCTGTATTTCAATGAATCCAATATAAAATTCTTCTACTAACATATAAGGCCGTCAACAAAATTGCACTGACATACATTTCCTCACTTGTCTCAAAATATCTCCCTACTCGACACCTCTGTTCTGCACAAGATCTGCTTCTCTCTTCCACTCTCATCACATCCTCCCATTCCCGGTTACAGGACTTTTTTCGGGCTGCACCCACTTTGTGGAATTCCCTCCCTTGCATAGTAAGACTTTCCTCTAGTCTTCAAACCTTCTCTGAAAACCCACCTCTTCAGACAAGTTTATAATATTCCGCAACCAGCATCTTAATCTCCCTAGGTTACCTTTTTTACCACCCTCTACACAGCTAACACAAGACAACAACTCTCTGACCAACATTGCTGTGTGACTGATCACACTGAATACTTTTTACCTTTGCATTCTAGCTGGTCCAATGTGCAATATGATAAAGCACGTGCCCTTGTGTTTCAAACTCCCATTGTGAGCAGGGCCCTTACCTATATGTCTGTATGTATTACCCAGTATTGTCTTGTAAATGTGTGTTCCCAATTGTAAAGCACTATGGAATTTACAGGCGATATAAATTGATGGTGATGAAAGAAGATGTACTCCACTTGGTGCACAATTCTCAGGGCAGCTGTATAGCTCCTATTCTGCTGGTCAGAGAAAGGGTTCATGTGAAGTTATTAAAGAAACATATTTTTCCATTGTTACATTTTTCACATCTTACTCTTTGTTCTGCCAGGTCTCTCTCACATCTTACCCTATTTCTACGTTATCTATTTTACCGGTCTTCTGGTTCACCGTGAAGCAAGAGACGAACACCAGTGCTTAAAGAAATACGGATTGGCGTGGCAAGAATATTGCCGAAGGGTTCCTTACAGGATATTTCCATATATATATTGAATGATAGGTCTCAACCACCTAGTTTTTCGACCCTGCATTGTGTCCTCATTTTAAGGGGGGAAAAAAAAAAAAGCCCTTTGGTGAAATGTTGCCATCGACAAAAAAAAAAAAAAAAAAGTAACATTCGAAAGGAAAAAAAAAAATAATCATGGCTTAATTGCTAAAAGGAAGTCTATTATTTTACACCAAAATGTGGAGGAACTTTCACTTGCTGGTTTAATTTTGTTTTAAGTGACCTACGTTTTTGTCGCAACATAGTGCCGATACATCCATAGAAGTAAAAATTGGCCTTTTGCATCTAACCTCTAACAAATCGTGATATTATTTGATCTGCAGTGCCATGAAGTTAGCACAGCCATAACACTGTAATCATAAGACATGCAACTACAATATGCGTAGACATAAGCCTCCTATTTAAGAGTTGATTTTTTTTTATATGACTTATAGTCTACCTACCAGCAGCCAGTAACAATTTGTATTCACAAAGAGTAACTCTGATCTGTACTTAAATATATTTCTAAAAATTAGCTAGTATTTCTGGATGAATTTTGCCCATTAGTGAAAAAAACGTCTTTCATTCCCTTGATGACGATGTCATCACCCTCACCTGCCTTGCAAGTATGCTGGAACCTTCAGGACTACAATCTACTAACTGAGATTCCAGCACAGAGGTTAGGACTATGTCACTGGCACAGGACATAATTTTTGCTAACGGCTGATTTCAGACAGGTAGTTTCCTGACCTGATCACTGCTGCGGGCATTGGTAAGAGGGACTGTTTTTACTAAATGATGGTAGGTAGGTAAGTGGATGATCATACTGAACAAGGCAGTTTATACATTCATTGGTTGTAATGTTTGAAGTGACTTTAAATCTAATCAAGGTGGTGTGCAGACCCCGATTGAGCCGTCAGATTTTACTTGTGGGGTCTCCTGATTGTAAGATATGCAATAAAAACTATTGGAAACCTGCTCTTATGGAGACCCAGAACAATGATAAACTGAAACCAGGTGTCCCAGTAATAATTGGTTGAGCACCACTCATTGAATCTACAGTTTACAATATGGACTTCAATGTACTGATGTGTGATTTGTCTGAAAACAAAATAAAGTGTTTTTTAAACAAAGAAAACAAGGAATGTGTTATTGCAGTAATGAAGAGCTATGATCGTGGTAATAAAACCATAAGCTGTAATTGTCACCAACTCTTGGAATGCTCACAACTATATATAGAAGAGATCCTATTCCAATACACAACATATGTGTTTTTATTAAACACGAGTTGTAGTTTGTGTGTTCTGTATGGATTTCAAGTGTACTGAGAAGCCCATTTCCTCCGCCAGTAACATCATGTCTATCCTTTCCCTAGCTGGGTGACCTTACCAGCCTGTTATGTACTACTGCTCTATTGTTACAGTTTAAGCTGAAAATCTAGTAAAACACAGAAATTGTACAGACAGGACAGAATGATTCTTCTTTAAAAGTACAGCCTTATATCAAATCATCTGTCTTCAGTTGAAGCTAGTTCCATAAAGTAACTCAATTCTAAAGAAAAATGTGTAACCAGTGGAGTAGCAAAAGTTGCTCCAGAAGATCCAGGCCACAGTCCCCATTATGCCCCACTGTGATTCAGGCCACTAGCCCAGGAACTAGAATACAGAGCCAGTATATGTGAAATAGTGCAGATAGCCACTCCTGATCCATGGCTTCATCTCTTGCCCAGTTGTAATATGACCCAACATCAGTCACCACTACTGAAGAGACAGAGGATCAGTATGTGACACATTTGATGTTATTTGTACGTATAAGTAGGGTTTGGATGGATCATGTCTTTGGTTGATACTGGGTCTGGCGGGGGAGTGGAATGAGGATGGGGAGCATATGTGTATACTAAGCAATCAAGGATTTAATCATCACTCCTTGGATTACACAAAGCGAATATTCAGTTTTGAAACACTGGATGATCGAAAGACATAGAACTATTTGCGTTCCCTAGAACAAATGCACTAGTAAAGTTATCTTCTAATAATAGTTACAGATACCATTTCTTGTAAGAGCATAAAATATATTTTTAAATTGTTAGTGAATTTGCCATTACCACCTCATACGTGATATCATTCCATAGCATGTCCACCCTTACAGTAACAAACTTCTTCCTATACGGATGATGAAACAGTCTCTGGGTCGGTCCATCAAAGATCGTTGGTGGGGGGAGCTGGCACAAAAAAACCCCACAATACTCACGTGATCGGCGCCGCGGTCCTCCTTCCTCTCTTCTTCATTCACACTGACTGCCGGGCGTGATGTCATCAAGTAACGCCCGTCAGTAAGTGAGGAGCACCGCAGCCAGGACACAGCATGACGAAAGCAGCATGAAGAAAGAAGAGAAGACAGAAGAGAAGAGAAGAAAAGAATGAAGCTGACAAAAGGTAAGGAAAGAAACAGAGAGGCAAGGGGTGGAAAACAGAAGGGGACAGTACTATAAAGAAGAGGGAGTAAAAAAACGGGGGGGGGGGGGAAGCCTGACAGTAAAAGAAAAAAGGGGACAGAGCCTGACAGTAAAAGAAAAAAGGGAACAGAGGCACAAAGTAAAAAAGAAGGGGGAAAAGCAGCATGGAGGGCGCAGTGTGAGCATAAGGGGGCACAGTGTAGTTGTGATGAAGGGGCACAGTAATGTGTGAGTAATGGCACAGGGGGCTTGTTGCAATGTAGTGTGTGAGGTAGGTGGTGGCTAATTAACGGGCGCTATTTTGTTTGTAGGGTGATGGTGGGGCAATTTAATAGTGGGGACTATTAATTTAAGATGGGGTGGTTTGGGGGCTATTGAATATGGGGGTGAGGTCTATTTATTAAATGTGACTAAGAGTTATTTAATGGCAGTGATGGTTGCGGGAAATAGGTATTGCTGTTTGCAGGAAGGAAATAGGTTTATTTATTAAATGTGAATAGTATTATTTTAATGTTGGGGCTGGAGGAAGGCCTAATTATTAATTGTGGGTGCTATTGATTTAAGGCCGGGGCTGGCTGTAATTTTCTAAATGTAGCCATTTTTTTTTCCCAAATAGGTCCTTCAACATTCCAGGATCCGGACAAGCCGCAACTAAAGAAAGCAGCAGTCACAGGTGGTAAAAGTGAGAAGAACAGGTAGGAGAGAGCAGCAGAGTGTGTGAAATGTTGTGATTCTAGTAGGGACAATGGCAATTTTGGGTGAGTGTTGTGCCCAATGTAAGGTGCGGGCAAAGACTGAACTCTTTGTGTACACACTGCATTCTTTGTATACTACACTGTGGTGCTAGATGTCTTAAAAGTCAGGAGTGCTGGGACATATGTGACGCTCTGGTGAATTCAGGACCTAGTGATTATGATGTGCTAGCCACGCCCCAACGGCGCATTGCCACGCCCTCAAATGTATGACCACACCCCCGTATTTTTTTGCGCCGCTGTTAGGCTAGCCACGCCCCAACGGCGCATTGCCATGGCCCTGAATGTATAACCAAACCCCTGAAATGTTTTACGCCGCCGTCAGGCGTCGCAATTTTTTTTTGGGGCTTACTCGACTATGAGGGGAGGCCCCATGAATTTGTTGTACCCGGGCCCTGAATTCCTCTTGGCAGCCGTGCCTCTGTACGGACCTTGTTACATAAAGGGACAAATCTCCCTATTGACATAATAAATGTTTATAGACAATGATTAGGTCTCTTCTAAAGCACCATTTCCCCTCGAAAAGTAAACAAACCTAGTGCTTCTTATTTTTAGAATGTAACCGGTTTCCTTTATTAATGAAAATTAAGTTACATTTTGGAGCAGTAGCACCAGTGCGTAGGCCCTGCTGCAAAGTACCAGAAGTCTATTTATGGAAGTTTTCATGAATATGGGCAGAAACAGCTGTGCACAATACTGTGGGAAAATAATGGGTGTTCTTAAGGGCATCAGAATACAAGTAATGGGGTGTTGCTATGTGAAAAAATCCACAAAAAAAGGTCTTGCAGAAGAAAATATTGTAAAAAAAAAAGTATTTATCAAGAAGAAATTCCAATATTTGTCAGTTGAATTACAGGCAGTCAGATCCACACTCACTATCAGGAGCTATATGAAATAAAGGAGGGTGAAACTAGCAGAAAAAAAAACAAAAAGCTTAAACTAATCACGAAGGCAATGTGTGATAGTAGATCATTGTAGGCGGTGCAATTTTACTTGTGCAAGACATATGTTGTGGAATCCCACCTTCCAAGTCTCAGTAATTGCTACAATCAAACACATGCTCAAAGTGATAAAGCAGATGTATATACTGTCTTGTACCAGTAGCAGAAATTAATGTAATGTTGCTGGTTAAAAATGGCCCAATGTGCCCATTACAAAGAACAAAACACAATGTTATAGAGGAACTCAAACTTCTAAAGCCAGATTTATTTTCATTGCCTTTAGATACAACAGAACATCTGGCATGTAGATACAATTCTATTCAAAGAATAGCAATGAAAATAAACACCATCTACCAAAGATGATATAACTAAGTGTTCCCCTCTAAGGCATGCAATACAATTATTATGCCCAGGCTACATGAGTATTTTTATTGCTGAAAATAAAGAGCACACCCAAAAATGGAGTAGGGTTTTTGTCCTCTTAACCAACAGACAGGCAAGCCATAGGAGCCATTGTCATTCCAATAATTTGCTATGTTACAAAGTTGCCCATGTAACTTAAGTCTTATAATTGTAAGTTACAGTTCATTTTCACTTGAGTGAACTTCTTGTATGAGTTTCTTTTTCTCTGGTGGTCTTTTTCCACCCCAGGCCTTCTGCAATTCTTTTGAGATCTCAGCCACTTCACGGATGTCTTTAAGATACTGCCTGTACTCAGTCATTACTTCTGCAGACAGAATTGCCAAACTGTCCTCGTTCTCATTTACCCACGCTGCTAGGAACAAACATTTTTTCTTGGCATTAAATGCTCCTTTTCTAATCTCTTTCTCTTCAGTCTCAAGCTTGCGTGTTTTTCCCAGCAAATGGGACAGGTGGGACAGAGCAGCCAGTGAATATCTTTTGCTCCCATCGCCCAGAAGAATATTAGATGTAGCCTCTATTGCAAGACAGGCCCCACCATCATCCCCTCCCAATAGTGGGTCAGAGGAAGCACGTACAGCACTCTTTAAAGCATGAGCTGTGGAGTTGTAGACAGCAGTTGTGGTGAGAGCACCAGACACATAAAGTACAGTTCCTGTGAAATTCAGCAAAATGTCATTATCACTCAGATCACCATTGTGCTGCAGAAGGGAGAAGGCATAGCTGTAAAGGACATTGACCAGGCTGAACTGCACTAGTGGGGAAGGATTACGGCTGAGTGAGCTCAATGGTGGGATGGATTTTAGAAGAGGAGGAACCTGTGACACTCTGGACTGGTCAACAACACTTAGATGCTCCTTTGCAGTTACATCTTTTCTTAACTCATCTGTATTTACAGTACTTTCCTTCTCCTTAATAAACCTGGCCTGATGGGCTAGGCTGGACTTATGGGGCCCTATTTTAGTAGACATTTCTTCTTTAACAACAGTTTCCATGTTATGGATATTGGTAGCACCTTTACTTTCACTGACCATGTTGAAAGACCCAATCCTCTGTATAGAAGACTCAGTTTCCTTCAGATAACTTGGCCCATTTACACTTTGTTCAGGTATTGCTGTAACATTTTGGTCATCAATGGTTTTATTTTGTGGAAGAATGGTAAACCCAGCACCCTTGGATACAGGAGAGGTATGTGATTCGGACCCATCTTGTCCACAAGTTAGAACCACTGTCTGTTTCGGGGCCCCCTCTGTGTCCCTATTTTCAGTCTGTACCGCAGTTACACCAGATAAGTCTTGTGTTATATACAGCTGATTACTGTGTGGTGGAGGCCGTGTATCAGCAGCATTAATAATAGTCAGGTTCTGCGGGTCACCTGCAGCCTCTGGCAGCTCCAGTATCTTCTTAGGTCCCTCTGACTGATCTCGTTTCCCAGTTTCCCACCACGGCTTCCACTGAGGAACCAAACACCCGATGTCCCCGCTTTGTATCAGCCTGTTGAAGTCCTCCTTCTCCTGGGCAGTGAGACTGTCCCATAACTCTGCCTCCTCCGCGCCGACCACCCTGTACCGGCCGGTAGCCGGCTCTGCAGCCGCCTCTTCCTGCCTCAGGTGAAGCAGCATCTCCTGTACCCGCCGCCTCTGCCGGGGCTCGGCCTCCTCCTCCTGCAGCGCCTGCAGCACGGACTCCCTGTAGAAGAGCTCGGAGCATGCGGTGTGCCGGGGCCCCTGGTAACACGCCAGGCTGCAGTAGGGCGCGTTACACCGCGGACAAGTATATTTCCCGGGAGCTGAGAGACACAGGGAGCACAGTGCAGGGCCCGGCCCGTCATTCTCCCGCGCCGGCTGTATGACCGGGGAGGGAGAGGAGCTGCGGGCTGGGAGAAGTATTTCAGAGCCCGGAACTTCCATTTTACAGTGTTACCGTGGTAACCTGCTGAACGCAGGAAGTAAGTAACCAACCACATAGCAGCGTTCTCCCGCCCCATTTATCGTCCAATCAGAGAACATTACACACTGCAATGACAGAGGACCGATAATCACGTGACGTCACCACAGAACAGGAAGCTCCGTACCATGTGCTGGTAGCCTGACCTCTGACCTATTGTGCCGCTCTTCTGTGGTCACGTGACGTGATCACAGAAGAGGATGGAAGCTCCGGCACATGTGTGTACTGCTGGCAGCCTGACCTCTGACCTATTGTGCCACCCTTCTGTAGTCACGTGGTGCAGTGACATCACCCGATCGGGCTAAGGGGCGGGGCGAAGGCGTGGTGGTGTGAAGGAAAGAGCTAACCTACACCCCTAGGGGCGTGCAGCCTCTTCTGTCCAATCACCTGCACCAGCGTTTCTCAATCCCAGCCCTCGGGTTCCCTAACAGTTAGTGATGGGTAGTTCAAATGAACTAATCTTCAAAGTGAACTTAATCATTTAGTTCACAGCTCTGGCAAAGATTAGTTCACCAGGAACTAAAACAAGTGGGAGGAGTTAGAGATAAAGCTGAGCAGCTCCAGCAGCCGCACTCACTGTCTCATTCACACTGGCTCTTTTGTTTCTATTCAGTTCTCTCATTTAATACTCATGAGTCAGTACCTCTAAACTACCAAAGGTGGCGCTGCTGTGCTCTGACATTGTGTGAGACTCTGGAGCCGATCACTGACTATGAGTCATTCTCCTCACTCAGGAGTTCATTAGTTCATCATCATCATCATTTATTGATATAGCGCCACTAATTCCGCAGCGCTGTACAGAGAACTCATTCACATCAGTCCCTGCCCCATTGGGGCTTACAGTCTAAATTCCCTAATATAGACACACGCTCACATACAGACAGACAGAGACTAGGGTCAATTTTTGATAGCGGCCAATTAACCTTCAAGAGAGATAAAGTGGAAGCGTTGCCCATAGCAACTAATCAGTTTTTGTCATTTTATAGATTCTGCTAGATAAATGACAGAAGCTTATTAGTCATAATTGCCAACATTATGTTTGTTACGTCTGTTCCTGGAGCGGGGTATTGGCATAGGGGGTGGGGTTTCATGAATTGCACAATTTTAGCCCCACCCTCAGTGACATGATGCCTATTTGGGGTCTTTTTACAGCTGTAAAATATCCCCCCTAAGGTTTGATACATCTCCCCTATATCCTGATTGCACTGATCTCAATTTTAAAAGCAAAAAAGTGACACTTTATAATACTCTGAATTTGGGTTTTTTTCATTTGCATATTATGGAAATAAAAAATAATAATGAATATGTAATTAACTTTGCAGAGCTCAACATGGCACTACTAGTTTTTGTATAAGTGATTGCCCTTTTTAAAATATTAAAAATGATCTGACATATTAAACTTATCTGATCATTTTAACAGGACTATAACTCATCTAATGAAATGTAGTATATATGCCTACAGTATGTGTAATAGACTAGATCTATGTCTCCAATCACTTCTCTCAGCAGTGTTCCAGAGCCAGTGATCTAACTGAGCTAAATGAACTACTGAGTCAAACTAGTGAAATGAGTGAAATGAACGACTGAGTGAAATGAACTAATCTTTTGAACTAATCTTTTGTGTGAACTAGATCAGAATGAACTAATCTTCAAAATGAACTAGATTTCCCATCACTACTAACAGTACATGTTTTCCAGATCACAAGGTAAACAATTATACCACCTGTGGATCTGTTACAATGTGTCAGTCAGTAAAGAATACACCTGTGCTAAAGCTAGGAGATGTGGAAAACATGCAGTTAGGGGTCCTGAGGTTCATGTTTAAGAAACACTGATCTATACAATGCTGTATTTGATCCAATAGCAGATGAGTGCAGTTTCTTATCACAGGAGCTCGTTAGAGCAGTGATGAATGGAAGATAGCTCCCAACTTTCCCAGCAAGGGACAAACGTACACAGGTGGAATAGATTGATACAGACCTAAGATATACCTAACAACTGTCCCGATTTTTGCAAATCAGGCCGCTAAAGGGTCAGGACTTAACAGAAAAGTTGGTGATTTTACTCAAATATGTCCATTAGGAGTGGAACTTATTTTGGCCCTCTTTCAGGATTTAAAACAGTGGGAGGTATGTCTAAAATCAAGACAGTCCCACAAAATCAGAAACATTCCAATCAGACCTCTCCCACATTTACCTTTGCAGCTATAGTCTACAAATGAAGGAAGGAGAGCACATTGCACTCACCTCCTCCTTTGGTATGCTGCATGACCTCCCTGGGTTGTGTAGAGGAAATCATATCAGAAAGTTGGCTGCTCTACTCCAATCTAATCCTTTGCCTTATAACAAAGCAGAGAGTAAGATCTGAGAAGCCAGCTGGGGTTCACACACTAGTGTAGACCATATACAATGGCATGAGGTGATAAACTGGGTACCAACACATTAGTTCATCTAAAAAACAGGGGGGATAATAAAGGAAAACTGGTGCACAGGTAACAGTCAAATAAAAATTCCTTTGAGACCTCTGAACTAAGAAAACCAGGAAGTTATACCACAAGTCTCCGGCACTCAAATCCATTAATTAAATTATGAAAATAATCCCAAGCGCTGTCTGTCTTTATCAAAGCAAATCTATTTGAGTGGGGTGCTGCCCTTAGGGATCTGAATGTTATTATTATTATTATTATTATTATTTTTTAAGTGGTGGAGCGCCAGGGAAACCATCTTTTGCATTTATTAAATTATATACAAAAAAGAGCTAACCACTGCATCCGTTAAAAGGGAATATTGCTATTCCCTCACAACAACAAAACTATACAACAGTGCTGTGGATTAGCATTAGTTTCATTAATTTATACCTTAATAATAAAGGTGTTCCCTCCGAATGAATACCTACCTAGGTATAAGAAATATATGATCTCATAAAGAATTCTAAAAACTAATACATTCATGGCAGAGTTTATATAAAAGAGGAATTGGTCACTCTCTGGAAATATAAAACCACACACATTTATTACAATCAATTAATTAGAAAATTCACAGAGACATTCAAATTACCTGGTAATACAACTGTATTCATTCCACCAGTATGTGTCTGTCCGTCTGTGTCTGTCTGTGTGTTAGGGAATTTAGACTGTAAGCCAATGGGGCAGGAACTGATGTGAGCAGGGCTGCCAAGAGGAATTCAGGGCCCCGATACAACAAATTCATGGAGCCCCTAATAGTCGAGGAAGCTAAAAAATTTTGTGCCGCCGTTTTTTTCAGGGGTGTGGTCATAGAATTGGGGGCGTGGCAATGCACCATTGGGGCGTGGCTAGCACATCAAAATCACTAGGTCCTGAATTCACCGGAGCGTGACATATGTCCAAGCACTCCTGACTTTCAGGACATCTAGCACCACAGTGTAGTATATAAAGAATGCAGTGTGTACAGAAAGAGTTCAATCTTGGCCTGCACCTTACATTGGGCACAACACTCACCAAAAATTGCCATTGTCCCTACTAGAATCACAACATTTCACACACTCTGCTGCTCTCTCCTACCTGTTCTTCTCACTTTCACCACCTGTGGCTGCTGGTTTCTTTAGTTGCGGCTTGTCTGGATCCTGGAATGTTGGAGGACCTATTTTGAAAAAAAATTGCTACATTTAGAAAATTACAGCCACCCTCGGCATTAAATCAATAGCACCCACAATTAATAATTAGGCCTTCCTCCAGCCCCAACATTTTAATAAAAGTATTCACATTTAATAAATAAACCTATTTCCCTTCCCGCAAACAGCCCCAGCAATACCTATTTCTCGCAACCATCACTGCCATTAAATAATTCATAGTCACGTTTAATAAATAGACCTCATTCTCCCCAAACTCACCCCAGCATTCAATAGCCCCCAAACCACCCCATCTTAAATTGATAGTCCCCACTATTAAATTGCCTCACCATCACCCTACAAAATAGCACCCATTAATTAGCCACCACCTACCTCACACTCACTACATTGCAACAAGCCCCCTGTGCCATCACACACACATTACTGTGCCCCTTCTTCACAACTACACTGTGCCCCCTTATGCTCACACTGCGCCCTCCATGCTGCTTTCCCTCCTTTTTCACTCTGCCTCTCTCCCCCTTTTTTTTTTTTCCTCTGTGCCTCTCTCCCCCTTCATTATAGCACTATCCCTTTCTGTTTCCCCCTTTGCATCTCAGTTTCTTTGCTTACCTTTTGTTAGCTTATTTCTTCTCTCTTCTCTTCTGTCTTCTCTTCTTTCTTCATGCTTGGTCCTCTCTGCGGCGCTCCTCACTGACTTGACGGGCGTGACTTGATGACGTCATGCCCGACAGTCAGTGTGAATGGAGCAAAGAGGAGAGGAGGGACGTCGGTGCCGCTATCACGTATGTATTTTTTCTTACAGCTCCCCCCACCAACAAACGAGACGGACCCCCCGCAACTCCTCGGCACAGGCCCATTGGCATGGCCTGGCCCGGGTAAAATGTACCCGCCCCACCCTCCTCTAGGCGGCCCTGGATGTCTCCCGGACATTACGGCAGAGTTGGCAAGTATGGATTAACTATAAGAAACTTTCAAATGGCTCCTCTGTCCTTAAAGCTGCATAGACCTGAAACAGGCAAAGATGTAACTTGAAGTGTCTGTTCTTATGCACCGCTGATGCGTTTCATCTGATCCATGTGGACTTTCTCAAAGCTGTTAATTCCTCATAGGTTAATCAGTATATAACGGCATATGGGTGGAGTCCAGTTAATAAGCTCCTTTTTAAAAATCATATGATCAAAATTTTTAAAACCAATGTTTATCTTCCCCTCTTGACCTACTTCTCCCCCCTCTGTATGTTACCCTGTTCCTACTGTCTGGTTTCCCATCTTTGTTTTGTCTACATGCTTTGATAAAGTTTGATTGAACGAAACGCGCCAGGGAGATTTTAGGGAAACGATGAGCAGGAGCCTATGTCCTTGATGTTTGAGAGCCGAATCTAAACAGTGTCAGTATTCTAATTTTGGAGGGCAGATGTTCAATAGCCCTAAATTGAATGTTCTTTCTGTGGCAGCCAAAAGGAGATGAGACACAAAGAATCAAGGGAGATAAATTTAATCAGGTGGCCATCTGTGTTATGTGAACACATCGGAGAAGGAACTGCAACAAACATCCCAGGATTTGGGTAATGTAGAAGATTTTTCTTCAATACCGTGTGTTAACATTGTGAAAGACTGCCCTTGTCTCACGATTACATGACTTTAAGCCAATATGCTTTTGGAATTATTTATTCACCTATCATCATCATTTATTTATTTAGCGCCACTAATTCCGCAGCGCTGTACAGAGAACTCACTCACATCAGTCCCTGCCCCACGGAGCTTACATTCTATATTCCCTAACACACACACACACACACACACACAGACTAGGGTCAATTAGTTAGCAGCCAATTAACCTACTAGTATGTTTTTGGAGTATGGGAGGAAACCCGAGCACCTAGAGGAAACCCACGCAAACATGGGGAGAACATACCAACTCCTCACAGATAAGGCCATGGTCGGGAGTCGAACTCATGACCCCAGTGCTGTGAGGCAGAAGTGCTAACCACTACGCCACCGTGCTGCCCATAGGAAAGGACACTGTTATTTGTTATGGAGGGCACATTCTGAACAAGGATATAAGAGGCCTCATTGGCAAATAGCTCCAGTCATATATTAAACATATATTGTATATTATTATTCTCAACTGTTTAAGTTGGGAGCAGTTTTATAATAAGCTGCAATGTGTAATAAAAATCCAAATTTAATTATACATAAAAATACATGTGTCCAGTTATACTCTGCCATTTGTGTATGATTCATTGATTTTTTACAAGTGTTTTAGAGCACCTTCATTTACCTGCATTTCTACATTTGTAACCTATGGATATGCTGTTACTGTTAATTTGCACTCAAGAATGTGAAAATAAAGTATATTAAAAACCCCCCAAAACAATTCTTATAAAATTCCACAACAATAACGCCATGGCTAACCCTTTGCATAAAACTCACACACCTTCCTTCAGAATATAACTATGTGCTTTTAAATTTAAAAATCTAGACAGTGATAAAGTTAATGATGGGGTACTAAAATCAACATTGATTTTAAACTTATAAAACCCAGTACAAATGCTACCTCAATTACACCTGGCAGTATTTCTATACCAATATGAATCTTTCCTCAAACATATCTTCATAATGGTACTTTATAAATCAATCCTTAATTCAAACAGTTATAGTCCAAAACTTATTTCAGCCCTCCTGGATGAAGGGAATCAAGTTTCAGAATGTAAGCAGATGCACTTAAACACAATTTTAAGGAGTGTAGGTAGAGATGAGAATAGAGATGTAGGGAGGGGAGGATTGATTAAGAGCTGTGAGGGTGAGGAGTTTGAATTTCTGTAGGCCATAGGGAGCCAGTGTAGTGACTGTTGGAGGGAGACAGCAGAGATATAGAGCGGCGGGAGAAAAAAAACGAGACGGGCAGCAGCACTGAGGATAGACTTGAGAGGTTCAAGGTGAGTCAGGTAAGCCAGAGAGAAGGTTACAGTAGTCAAGGCGATAGATTACAAGCGAGTGAACAAGGGTTTTCGTAGCTTCCGTGGTGAGAAAGGGGCGTATCTTGGATATATTCCGAAAGTGGAAGTAGCAGGATTTTGAGAGGGACAGAATGCGAGGTTTGAAGGAGAGGGAGGAATCAAGGATGACCCCAAGGCATCGGGCTTGAGGGACAGACACGAAGGTAGTGTTATTAACAGAAATAGAGAGGGGGGAGATGGGAGAGTCCTGGAAGGGGGGAAGACTATAAGCTCAGTCTTGGAGATATTGAGTTTAAGGGAGCGTTGTGACATCCAAGATGAGATGGCCGAGAGACAGCAGGAGACACAAGACAGAAGGGAAGGTGAGCGGTCAGGGGATGAAAGATAAATTTGGGTATCATCAGCATAGAGGTGGTACTGGAGGCCAAAGGAGCGGATGAGGACACCAAGGGAGGAGGTGTAGAGGGAGAAAAGCAGGAGGCCAAGAATGGAACCTTGAAGAACAGGTGAGGGAAGAGGGGGGGGGGGGGGGGGGGTGTGTAGAGTCATGTGTAAAGACTGAGAAGGAGGTAAGAGGAAAACCAGGAGAGGACAGTGTTAGAAAGGCCTATAGATTTGAGAGTTTGCAAAAGAAGTGCGTGGTCAGCGGTATCGAAGGCAGCAGAGATGTCGAGGATAAGAAGGGAGTAGTGTATTTTGGATTTAGCAAGAAGGTCATTAGTGACCTTAGTAAGGGCAGTTTCAGTGGAGACGAGGGGGGCGGAAACCGGATTGGAGCAGGTCAAGGAGTGAATGACTCTTAGGTTTAATATTATACACTGTGGAAAAATGTTACGGAATACTGTGTCTGCACTCTACTCATATTCCTTTTATGTTCTCGGAAACAGGATTTTAAGGTTCTTGTGGTCCTGCTGGAGCTTACAGCTGCACTGTAGGACATATCATGTATTCCGTATACATAGTATACAGTATACGTATCACAGTATATAGGGGACAAATTCCCAGAAACCGAGCCGTTGATTTCTTTAGTTCGATGTTTGCATTTTAAACTGATTTATCACAGCAATAGCACCCTGCTGGTTTTCTAGGAATCAGTGACCAGATATTCTACCGATTTTAATGTGCTCATGGCTAGGAATCTTTTAAGATCTAGATTTTTCTTCACAATTACTGTATTTGTCTTCCAGAATTTTTTCCAAAACAGTCTTGCTTTAGGATACCAAAGTTTTTATTATGTTTTTAATGTCATGATTTAGTCATATATATATATATATATATATATATATATATATAAATATAATAGTGGTCACAATATCGTTTATTACTATTACCCATACTTGCCTACTCTCCCGGAATTTCCAGGAGCCTCCCGAATTTTAGGAAGTCCTCCCGCACAAGTAGGCAAACCTCCCAGATCCTGTAAAATGCTGAAATTCACGCCATTGAAAACCGAGGGCGGGGCTTAATCACATCATTAACCCCCACTATTTAATACCTTGCATTTCTGTATTTTATGGTAGGGGCGGGGCTATAGTGACAATTACATCATCACATCTTCTCCTACCCTGTCACATGATCTGTACTCCAATCTGCCAGAGTACAGATTTAAAAAGTAGGCAAATATGCTATTACCCAAAGAAATATCTTTATTTGTTTGTAAAAGACAATACCTATCTAAAATGGAGGCATAAAACTCTGTTTCTTCCAAGAATGGTTCTGGATAACCCCTTACTCTAGTTCTTAAGCATGATATTATTTGTTTCAGAAAGTCATCATTACCGGAACAATTCTTTTAGTCAACCAATTTGGCTTTTAGGGATATTTTCACCCAGGAGTTATGACTACTTCTATAGTGTAAATAATTACAAGCATCCACAGGCTTGAGATCACAATTTTCTTTTGATAGCGATATCCAGGAATTTCACCATATTATAATCAAATATATGAGTAAGCTTCAAATTAAAAAGTTTAAATTCAAGAAGTATGCAAAATATTGTGCCAATATATAAGCCCCTTCCCAAAGAATAAGTCATCAATGAAATAGTCAAAGGAACATATTTACACCGTACAGACCGCCCCAGATATATTGCTTTTCAAATTCGCCCATGTTTACATCAGTGAAAAGCTGTGAATACTTGATTGTTGGAACAGCGTGAAATTTCACTTTGGGCACTTGAATCTTAGACATTACTATCAGGTGTTCCCCTAAAAATATAAGTATATATCAATGAAACTCTTAGCTAATCCACAGCCCTGTTGGTGGATATAGTTTCAGCTTTAAAATAGTAACATGTGAACTTGGGAGGGATAGAGCTTAAGCTTAGCCCACATGTGAAGATAGAACCACATTAGCTGAACGCTGATATCAACTCCACATAAAACCTCGCAAAAACTCAAGTTTTAAAACAGTTAAAACTATAAATATGCTGATAAGGGTCCAAAAGTGTGTTCTGCTGCTGGAAGTAGCCATTAGAAGATGGGTAGCCTGTGGCCAGAAAAGGATGTTCATAGTCAGCAATAATATTCAGGTAGGCTGTGGCATTTAAACGCTCAATTGTATAAAGGGGCCTAATGTGTGAAAACAAGATATTCCCAATACCTTTACCGTTAACACAAAGCAGGATGGATTAATGTTACTTATGCCAAATTCTGACCCTGTCATCTGTATGTTGTAACAGAAATTGTGATTTGTCAGACCAAGCAAGTTTTCCAATCATTAACTGCCGAATTTTGGTGAGCCTGTGTCCACTGTAACCCATTTCCAGACCTTAGCCGACAGAAGTGGACCATCCACTTCAACGTCCTGTGCATTTAGACATGCCCTTCTGCATACCGCTGTTGTAATATATGGTTATTGAGTTAAGTTTCCTTCCCCTCAGCTTGAACGAGTCTGGCCATTCTACTCTGATCTCTCTTAATAGCAAGGCTTTTTCACCCACAGAATTGCAAGGGGGAGGACAACAGGAGGGTGCCCCTAAGTGGTCACTTACAATCCCCACATGAACATCTTTGGAAGACTGCTGCTGATCTTTAGCACAAATTTCATAAAGACAATAGACTGAAGAAAATATTCCCAGATGTACCTCTCCTTTCATACAAACCTCCAAACTTAAGAAATCTCCTCGTTAGAAGTGCCCTCTCATCACCATCAGAGACTGGCACCTTCCCTTGCAAAAAAAATAAAAATAAATGCAAAACCTGCACCCATGTCCTACCAACACAGTCCACATACCCAACACAAAACAGGACTATAAAATCACTGACACATTCTCATGTACATCCTTCAATGTGGTGTACATAATACAGTGTACAAGGTGCCTTGAGGGGAATCTACATTGGGGAGACCAAGCAGAAACTACATTGACACAATAAAGACGACTCTGGACACCCCCGTTGGCAAACACCTCTCTGGATTAGGATACAGTAGAACAGATTTAAGTCTTAATAGTGAAAGTTTTTTTTTTAAACAATGACAGGGAGCGAAAAGTCTGAATTCAAGTTGATAAGAACATTCCAGTCATTGACTCAAGGACTCAACCTAATACCTGGATTTATGACCCACTACATGGACACACTTCACACCCCACAGCAGTGACTCCAGATCTTTGAACCCTTTATAATTTCACTCTTTCATCCGTAACAAAATCCTGTTTTATTACTTTAGCTCAGTGTTGGCTAACCTGTGACACTCCAGGTGTTGTGAAACTACAAGTCCCAGCATGCTTTGCCAATATATAGCAGCTTATTGCTGGAAGGGTATTCTGGGACTTGTAATTTCACAACACCTGGAGTGTCACAGATTAGCCAACACTGCTTTAGCTTAACTTTATGATGTAAATGATAAGTTATAGCCCTCTAAACAAGGGTGAGACCCAACTCCTTGTCAGAACTACCATTCCATTATTAAAACAGAAAAATATATATAAAACTTCCTATTACAATCTCAATATGCTCTAGAAACTTTACCAATGCCCCAGAGCATACTACAAAAAAACTCAGAGGACATTACATAAGTTACTATTGCCCCCCTGATTTCTCAGATTAAAGACATAACATATTGAAAGCAGGATTTGGATGGGCCACAGAGCAACAGTGATAAGTGAAGATCCTTCACAAAAAAAAAAAAAAAAAAAAGTACATTGTACCTGTTGAAGACTGTTACCATCCAATTAACTAGAACTTTCGCCATACCTCAGACAACCTCCATTTTCAAAAACAAACCCACGTGCACGTTAAAAGATTGTAAAAAGCATCCCCAACACAAAAGTATCAGTTACTACCTGCCTTCTAGCAAATCAGATCCCTGCATAAAAAGCCTTGGATGGCTTTAGAACTGCAGCAGCCTCGGTTTCTGTCTAATGAACCTCGCCTGGAACCCTAAAGAGGTGAGGTTCACTAAACCTTACTTTTCTTATATCCACAGAATGCAAGTCAATTTAAGTGATCACTTTCTACATACAGAAGACTGGACACATTAATGTCTACATTTGTTTATTAACCCTTAGTGTGACACATTAGGAGTTAGCATTGGGTCCCTTCTTCTTGCCAAAGGTGGGCACCACATTGACAAATCGCCTGTTGTACTGCATGCGCCTCTTTGCCCTGCCAGTCTTCTTTTTCTTCTTCTCTTGCTTGGCTACCTGCAATCAAGGATATCACAATTGAGGCATATAAACAGACCATAAATAAACAAAATGCTCAATTATGTTGAGCAAAATGACTTCTTACAGGGTCTACAAAATGTATGTAATTAAAATTCATTCAAACCCCCTAATTCCTATGCACTATGCAACAAAGGGTATCTGAAACTGTTAAAATAACATACAATCTATAAACAGCATCTAGTTTGTGACCACTTGTAGGCATGCATAAAGCATTCAGCTGTCCAGCTACAACAGATGAATATTTAACATGTATATAGCTCTTCACAGTAATGAAGACTCAGTATTAACAAGAGGCAAGAACGCACCTTTGGAGTCTGTCCTCGTACTTTTCCGGCACGAGCTAGAGAACCATGGACTTTACCTGTTGAAGGAAAATATTTAAGATGTCAAACAGAAGAAAACCAATAAAAGGTGTGATTACTTTTACAGAGAGCTGAATCACTGCTAGTGGACTAGCAGAAAGGAAACCAGATCTATTTTGTATAGCAATAGGAACAGACCTCCCAAAAGACGTGCAGCTACATCCAAGGTGCTAAGGTCACACACTCCACTCTGGATTAGGGTGGCTTCATCGGACAATGGGGCACCAGCAAGGAGAATAACTTGGTCTTCAGAGGGGATTCCCTCAAGTGAGAAAATATGGCCCTGATAAAGAAAGCATTGCATAGTCCATTTAACTTCAAATATGAACACAAACAATACATTCTAACTATCCAGCACCAAATGATAGATTCAATTGGCCAAAACATGGTAAACACACAAGACATTAAATCTCTAAGTACTAAACAGTATACCAAGTACACAATAGGCACCAATCCCCACATTAGGTAGGAGCAATACACTGTATGAACATTTAAAGAGTATCGTTCAATTTCACATGTCATTACCTTAATCTGGGACACAGTCTCCTGGCCAGACACCTCAAGGGTGTGTAGATTTTGAGCTCTCACAAAAAGCTGCATGGTTTCAGCTGCAATGACAAAAAGCAAGTTATCAGGAAAAGATCAACGCTAAACCACTATGGAAGCTTGAAAGCCATATACCTATAAAGCCTAATTAGTAAACTAGTAAAAAGTTAAATTAAGCATATAAATCCAACATGTCTATTAAAAATAAAAAAACAAGCTACTCTACACTTTTCCCATAAGAGGCACCAAGTGATTAGCAGGCTAATCTGACTGGCATATTAGTTGGGATTATTTGAATGCTCAACAGCTAGGCCAGTATGTTAAGCATGACACAACCTCATTCCCACACTGGAAGAGTGAAAAGTGTATCTAATATATTACAAATATCTAGAATCACAGTATCTGCAGGTGTTCTGGTGATATGAGGTAGCATTGTCCAGGAAAGTGTAAACTATGTATATATTGTAACACTCCATAAATGACAGATACTGAGAACAAGTAGCATAAGAACTTAGTTGCTGAGAGCTAGATCTGTCATTCCAGCAACAGCTGGAGCACCAATAGCAGCCAATCCCTACACTAGAAGCATCACTATGCTTACAAACATGTTATTTATTAACAGTTTTGCAGTCCAATTACTTGACTCCCATCTCTACATCACATGTTATGTCACCAACTCCATCCCATTTCCCTATAAAAAGTCAATTGGTGCAAAATAAAGTGTTAAAAAAATAAAATGTAGTCATTGTGATGTGTAAACCTGGCTGATGTGGCCATAATAAAAGAAAGGGTCAAATACATATATATTGCATGTATGTGACTGTGTACTTGGGACAGGAGAGTGGAGAAAGCAAATATGAGAAATGTGGATGTGACACAATAAAGCATAGCTGTGTGCAGGAACACCCCACTGTCCAGGCTGCACTCCCACAATGCAGAGACAGGGGACATCGCTACGGGACCACGATACAGGAACATGTGACTTTCTGTCTCACTACTGTGTGGACCACCCAGAAGAGAACTCGGTCACAAGCTAGCAGGCCGTTATTACTACCTGGCCCGCCACACCCGAGCAACACGGAAATCCCTGGGACCCCCTCCCTGTACGTATATTCATCGGGAACCCTCTTACCGGCCGCTCCGCGTCTCTCAAAATGGAGGAAAGGAAAGAGGAGGGAGCTGTAGCGCGCACGTATCTTAAACCGACACGGGGACGCGCACGTACGCGGATATGACGCTATAACGCGACGTAAGCAGCCATATTGGTACTCTTACTATAGTGACATGGGGAAAGCGCCAATAACGTCCACATTGCTACACTTGCGCATGCGCGGTGGTTAAAGGGAGGTCGGTGGTCTCCATAATGATACACCCATTGAAAAGGAAGCTAAGTCCCTCTTATCTAGAAAAGATGGCAGCCCCCTTGTTGAGAAGGACAACATTAGCAGTACTTAAAGCTGCTGTCAGGCTACAGGTATAGTACTTGTTGTCAGGTTAAATCCATTGTAATGCACTCATACGTGTATTTGCACATAAAGTAATAGTAATGTAGCTTAATAACTTATCTTCAGTACACCGGGTTTAGAGTCGCAGCCTGTGCTTCTCCAGCAGTTGTGGAACTACCAGCATATCCTGTCAGCTTCTATATTGCTTACACACAGTATGGTTCTCTGTTTTCCTATATACCATTTCATTATAAGCACTAAGGGTAATTATAATAGTGGAGAATGTTTGGAAGTAGTAAACATAACACAAGTAATTTGACAAGTAAGGTGATATGAGGCCATCCCATAACTGACTATTTGGAAAATAACAGCTTTTGAGGCTCAATGACCCCTTTGTATAGTATATTCATTAGAGCTTTGAAATGTGTGTGTGAGTAACTTTTTAAATTGTTACATTAATTTCTTTACATTATATACTTTTGTTTTTTCTGTACTTTATTATTACCATTTATTTATTTAGCGCCACTAATTCCGCAGCGCTGTACAGAGAACTCACTCCCATCAGTCCCTGCCCCATTGGAGCTTACAGTCTAAATTCCCTAACACACACACAGACACACAGAGACTAGGATCATTTTGTTAGCAGCCAATTAACCTACCAGTATGTTTTTGGAGTGTGGGAGGAAATCCACGCAAACACAGGGAGAACATACAAACTCCTCACAGATAAGGCCATGGTCGGGAATTAAACTCATGACCCCAGTGCTGTAAGACAGAAGTGCTAACCACTAAGCCACCATGCTGCCCAAGTGCTGTACTTTATAATCTTGTAAAATTTTATGCATATATTAGTGGTGCTATATAATTAAACTATACATGGATATATAAATACACCTTGTGGGCTGAACCATTCTTAAAGGGAATTCAGCCTGTCATTTCATTAAAAACTAGTGCGAAAGTGAGGATAATTAACTAAGTTGCTTATTATTGCAAACTACTGTTTTTGTATAAATAACTCAAGATTTTATTTTTCTTATTTATTAATACATCTTTGAATTATTTTTGAAAATTATTTACTCTATTTTGACAGTGCCTTTCATATTAATAAATGTGCATAAAAAGTTAGTAAGAATTGAATGATGTTTTTCACAAGAAAAGTAAATTTATTCTCTGATGTTGAAATTATATTATAGTTTATTTACACAATTTTTTTTTAACATGGTCAACCAGTAGATATTTTACTAGTGTAGTATGAGATTGCAGCTGTTGGTCAGATTCAGATGGCAGCCAGTATATGTATAAGGCAAATACAGGCAATAGGTATTTCTTAAACATAAACCAGTGGTCAAAGTGAGGGTGTATATATAGCAGTGTTCTCCCCAGCAATTATTTTCCGGCTGCTCCACCCAGATGTTTTTACTTACCACCCAGCTCTTGGAGTGCAACAGAGTCCAATTATAATAGAATAAACCATTGTTTCTCCTATTATAACAGGTAATATGACCACCAGTCTGATCAGTCCTGGCAGGCATGGGCAATAGCCTCCAACATTTTCCAATATTATTGCAAAGTATTAACAACTGCTCCTACCCAGCTGGCAACATTTTCTGTGGAGAACACTGTACAGTGATATGCCATACCGCCCCTTCTACTACTGCCTTCATTGTAAAATTATAAAATTGCATTTACTTACATTTCCATTACAATTTTCATACTGCTACTTCTAAATGTCCACTTTGACCACTGACATAAACATCCATTCCCTTGAATTGTTAACCACTGGAGTTCCATGCCTGGAAAATACAGATTAGTTACCTACATACATTTTTCATAGACTTAGACATGCCTGCAATACTCTAGAGAACTGTGTCAATATCAAGCTTGTAGGAGACATATTACTTTCCAACAAGAACCTGTGTAACATCCTCCTTTCTTTTCAGCGCCCATGCAGTAGGTCAGCTGCCAGTGTGACATCTCAGTACCCAGGTATTATAGAATCCCATGAAGAATTTCACTTTGTGGAGCGTCTCATACCACCTACTCAAGTCCCCAAACCACCAAAACATACTGGAATAACGCCATCTGGGTGGATCCCCCCTAAAGGTACTATGTTCATTTGGTTATAAAAAGTAGGGTCCTAGTCGTTTTTGTATGTAATCCAGAGCAGATACACCTATCTCTAGTTCAGTGATAGACAACCAGTGCCCCTTATTGGTAGTATTCTTCTTTTTGGTTATGTTCCTAGTGATGCCATATATGTCTGTATAGCAGTTTGGTATATTGTTGGAGAGTGATGTCTCATCAGCTTGGCTAGTCTGTTACGTTGTGTTTTGACCTGACGTGTTTACAGAAACCTAGGGCATTGTAATGGGGACTGCTTGATCTTTCTCTACAAAGATAATTTCAAGTTTCCTTGTGGTACCCATGACCACTTATGAAGCCCCTGAAAATATCATGTTGCTCACCATTGCTTTAGGCTGTATCTAGATTTGTTTATTTGGGATTACCGCCTGATTTCCCATCATTTTGTCATATTAAAGTAATTAGTCTGCTGTTCCAATTTGTTTTTCCCCCCCTCAGACACCCCCACAGATCTCCCTTACATTGTGAGACGTTCTCGGATGCACAATATTCCGGTGTACACAGATATCACTCATGGTAATAGGCACATGACTGTTATCCGCAAGATTGAAGGTGACATATGGGTGAGTGCTTTAGTCTTCTTCTGAGTCAAGGTCAAATGCAATGGTCCAAAAACTTGATGGATTTGTGTGTGTGTTTTTTTTTTTTTTTAACCTTCCTAAAGATCACTTTTTTCTACATCCGCATCATTGTGTTTTGCTGTATAGGGTGGGTCATTCAATTAGCCGCGAGGTATCTCCGGAACATCCACCAGACACCTCACGGCAGGGATTCGACAGAAATCTCTGCTCATTTTTCCTCCCAGCCCGTCTGTACAGGCTGTGCAATGTGTGTGTTTAGCAGTCTACATTGTACAGCCAGCGCCTCCTTAAATGAACATCTTAATACCACCAATCATAGCCGCCCTCAAAAATGACTTTATTTTGGCCCAACAAGATGTTGATTCGCCGCATTTCCTTGAACTCTGTTTTCCAAGCAGTCGACGTGAACAGACTGTCGTTAAGCAGAGTATTGCTGTTGTCATCTCGGGGAAATTCTTGTCGGGTTTTCAGTAGTCTGAAGTGACTACCACCGCAATATAATAGATCTAGTAACTACCAGAGAATATATAATATCCAAATTTGCAAAGAAACTATTAGATCAGTTTTAAGATACTCATTCAATATTACAAATGACATCCTATTTAACATATTTGCTACTGAAGCAAATTGTCGGTCAATGTTTTTATAGAGCATAAACTGCAAAGAATATAGTTACAGCATTACAAAAAAATCTGATCAAGTTACATATATCCAAATCATGTGTTTCTTATATGAGGCTTAACAGCAAATCTCTATAGCTCTTTCTGGAGCAATTTAATCACTTGCAACAATCTTCTCCAATACTTACCAATATAGGTTACTTTATATTTAAATTCATAGAAATATTTACCATGTTTTAGATTCATTTTGGTTTCGCCTTTAATTTTTCAACTGCTGTACGCTTCACATCAGTAACTTGTTCAGTATTGTCAGAAGGAGTATACATTTAGTTTTAGATTGGCCAGCAGTCAAACACATGACATAGGAAGAGAATGCTAGGAAATGAAGCACGTGTGAACATCTCTGGTATGTTAACATATGTCTACTGCATTTTACGTTTGTTGTTTTTGCAGCTGACCACATTCGTCAGTTTTAAAATCTCTTACATGAACAAATCCTATTTTTGATAAACCCTTTTTTTTTTTATGTGGACAACTGTACTCAATGCCAGTCGGTACACTTATTCCTGTATTGAAGTGAGTGAATACAGGTCATTTAATTTATAGACATAGGAGCTATTCTCCAGATTGCTTGAGAAATGGGGTTTCCCAGTTCAGATGATGTTCTGTAATTTGTACGTTGAACATCTACTAAATTGCATTTAAAGTTTACCCGTCGTGTCCCTCCGGATTAAATTGTTTAGCAATGCTTCTCACAGTGACAGCAGGAAAAAATACTCCGTGATCATGTATGTGTATATGATATTACCAAAAAGCAGCAGTTAACTTTTCTGGTACTTAATGGTTTTCTAGATAAGGTATCCCAATGCCTCTATGTATATAAAGTTCTTCCAACATTGGAAGTACCTGACTTAAATCAATAAACATCAGAGAACACTGATGTACAGTATATAAGACTTTACCAATTTATATGTAACATATGTTAAAAATGGAACACTCATACTGTAATAGAACTTTCTTTCAATATACAGCACCTACATTTAGTGAGACCATCATAACAGAGCCCCGTCTTCTATGGCTAAGATTGCGGAACCGTTATAAATGACAGGTCACTTGCATATGTATCAAATGCATCTAGTATGAAATTTGAAGATCAGGGTTCATCTTTTGTATTTAATTTCCCTTTAATTCAGTTAGTGCTGCTTTAAGTAACGGAAAGCACAGGGTGAATGTTTTTTCTAAATTGCGCTAGAAAAATGATATGTAGAATTCTGATTGGTTTCTCTTGGAACAACCACCTTTCTTTTTTACACTTCTTTTCATGTCAAGGGTTTTTGTCTGTGAAATAATAAATACTGACCCTGACAAATGGATTACTCACCTGTGCATTATTTAAGAAATCCTAAAACCTGTTGCAGGTTCTCAGGGTCTGGAGTTGTTGTTGATTTGTAAGGTAGCACAGTTCTCCACAACGTTGGGAAACCCGGTAGGTCTCGCGTACAGTTGGGTGGATTAGCACCCCCGAATTTATGCAGGAAAGGACACTTGTATATACATAGTCAGACGCACCTCAAGAATTTACATATTCATTGTGCTCAGTTGCAAATATACGCCAGGAGTATCAAGTGTGTACACTTCCACCCATAATGTACAGCTGTACTTGATAGTTTTAGTAGTAATGCTAACTTTTGTATACAGTGTATATGAGAGATAATTATCTGGACAGTATTAATAAATGCAAAATCCAAATTTTGGAGTGTATTTCATTGTGAGACCTCTGACCCACCCATCCTTTTCTACGCTTAAAAATCAAAGCACATAGCAGCTACGGAGGAAATAACTTGCTACGTCCACAATAGTGGTCATATGTTTAAGTATGGGCTCCTTGGCTGCTCAGAGAGAGCAGGCTTGTACCCTCCTCTGCCAGTTAACCTACCAGTATGTTTCAGAACTGTGGGAGGAAACCATAGCTCACAAAGTGAACCCATGCAAACAAACCGTGAATCAACCCCAAGGGCCCTGCGCTGTGAGACAGCACTGCTAACCTCAGTGTCACCCATATAAATATGCTTTATTTTCTATGGTCTTGGTAGCAAACTTTGACACTGTGGGTGTGACAGCATCAGTCTATGTATTCCACTGTGTGTGCTTCTATTATTAAACCTGATGAAGGATTTGTTGTGTAACATCTTGGTTTTGCTTATAAAATTAAAGGGGTGAATAAGCCTCGTCCATATTTTTGCTCCATTCCTCATATCTGTTGTTGACAGGGCTACAGTGAAAGAAGTTACCTTACAGTTTAGATTGTAAGGTGCTTTCTTTCCTAGCATTCTCTTCCTGTGTCATATGTTTAACTGCTGTTCAAGTGAACATCTGTGGTGCAAGATCCCCATCGCTGCAGCATTTTAGCTTAGTTTTCGTCTCTGTTCATAAATTTTAAAAGGACATGAACAAACAGTTGTTTTTTAATTTAAATAAAATGAAGATATGGGGACAACAATACACATTTATATGCAGACATGGAATCTATTACCTGGAATGCTTGAGAAATGGAGTTTCTCAGTTAAGATGTTTTTCTAACGTGTAGCACCATGTCCAACATCTACTAAACTGCAATAAAAATCAAAATGGGCATATAGCAGCTGTGGAGGAAATAACTTACTACCTCCATGTTGGAGGATTCACATTTAAATAAGTATGCGCTCCATGGCTGTTCAGAGGATAGGTCTCTGCACCCACAAGAGATATGCTTTTTGACAGGCGTATATGTGCATGTGTCCAGGTTTACCTCTGTCGCATTTACTTGAACACACCATTATTGTGCTCTTATGCTTGACCTCCAAAGCACAAGGAGTTGGAAGTGTAAGATGAGACCAAGTCTGCATAAGGACACATGGGTACGATATATGTCCAACTCTACATGATTGACTATTAGACGTGTAATAATCTACAGCTGACACTGCTGCTATTAAGCGGTCCATGCATGTACAGATCCAGTTATTTTGCTGGAGCACTTAGATATGGCCTAAATTAATGTAGTCACCAATCCCCCAGACACACTACCCTTCAAAATCCACATGTGTCAACACACACAAACACGCTGATTTATACCGCTTTCATACTGCCGCCCCTGCAATATCCCGGGTTTTTCAAGCCGGGTTTTTGCCGGGGCTCGGAGCGTCCCAGCTCAGAAACACCATTCATACTGCACCTCGGACCCGGGAATTTCCGGGGTTGACCCCATTCATACTGCACAAGTCTGTGCCCTGGCAATTTGTGGGAGTCATCACCAGAGCAGTTTTCATTGGCTGAAAAATGGTGATGTCATTGAAAGGTGACTGTTTTTTTTTTTCTTTCACGGGCTCCCACCGATGACATCATCCTCCAGAGAAAGGCAGACAGCCAATCAGCTTGTTTTCTGTGCAACCCGGGTTGAAAAACCCGGGTTGCACCATTCATAGTGCAGGCAACCCGGGTCTGACCCGGGAATTACCCCTCGATAAATCCCGGGTTGAAGACCATTCATACTGCACTAAGATCCGGGTCGTTTGAGCTCGCCCCGGCAAAAACCCGGGATTTTGGTGCAGTATGAATGGGGTATTAGGGTGTTTGGTCTACAATGAAATGTAGCTACTTCATGTAGCGTACCCTTAAGTAATGTTTAGCATTTAATCTTTTTCAGGAGAGGGTTGTTACTAGTAGGGAGACATCTATCTTTTTATATAACTGAACATCAAACTCTTATTGGTATCTGTAATAATATTGGAATTTCCTGTGTCCTCTTAGGCTCTGGAAGCTGAAGTACGAGATTTCTTGACCGAGCTAACAGGAAAGACACCAGCAATTCAAGTTAATGAGATCAGCCACACAATCAGAGTCAAAGGTTATTATGATAAGGAACTCCAAGTATGGCTGAGTGAAAAAGGCTTTTGACATCAGAATTAGGGGAAGA